>NW_027448022.1:0-80869 GCF_038048845.1 Mixophyes fleayi | reverse complement strand
TGATTAAATTCATGATTCATGATTCGATTTATGATTCATGATTCGATTCATGATTCATAATTCATGATTCATGATTCAATTCATGATTAATGATTCATGATTCAATTCATGATTCATGATTCATCATTTGATTCATTATTCATGATTAATGATTCGAGTCTTGATTCATGATTCATGATTCAATTCATAATTCATGATTCATGATTTGATTAATGATTAAATTCATGATTCAATTCATGATTCATTTCATGATTCATGATTAAATTCATGATTCATGATTCATTTCATGATTCATGATTCATGATTCAATTTATGATTCATGATTTAATTCATGATTCATGATTCATTTCATGATTCATTTCATGATTCATGAATCATGATTCAATTCATCATTCAATTTATGATTCATTTCATGATTCATGATTCAAATTATTATTCATGATTCATGATTCAATTCATGATTCATTTCATGATTCATGATTCAATTCATGATTCATTTTATGATTCATTCCATGATTCTTGATTCATGATTCAATTCATGATTCAATTCATGATTCATGATTCAATTCATGATTCATTTCATGATTCATGAATCATGATTCAATTCATGATTCAATTCATGATTCAATTCATGATTCATTTCATGATTCATGAATCATGATTTAATTCATGATTCAATTCATGATTCATTTCATGATTCATGATTCAATTTATGATTCATGATTCATGATTCAATTCATGATTCATTATTCAATTCATGATTCATGATTCATGATTCAATTCATTAATCATGATTCATGATTCGATTCATAATTCATGATTCAATTCATGATTCATGATTCATGATTCGATTCATTATTCATGATCAATGTTCATTTTTCAATTCATGATTCAATTCATGATTCATTATTCCATTCATAATTCAATTCATGATTCATGATTCAATTCATGATTCATGATTCGATTCATGATTCATGATTCATGATTCAATTCATGATTCATGATTCATGATTCGATTCATGATTCATGATTCAATTCATGATTCATGATTCGATTCATGATTCATGATTCATGATTCATGATTCGATTCATGATTCATGATTCGATTCATGATTCATGATTCAATTCATGATTCGATTCATGATTCATGATTCAATTCATGATTCATGATTAAATTCATGATTCATGATTCGATTATGATTCATGATTCGATTCATGATTCATAATTAATGATTCATGATTCAATTCATGATTAATGACTCATGATTTGATTCATGATTCGATTCATGATTCAATTCATGATTCATGATTCATGATTCGATTCATGATTCATGATTCATGATTCGTTTCATGATTCATGATTCAATGCATGATTCATGATTCATGATTCAATGCATGATTCATGATTCATGATTCGATTCATTATTCATGATTCATGATTCAATTCATGATTCATGATTCGATTCATGATTCATGATTCGATTCATGATTCATGATTCAATTCATGATTCATGATTCATGATTCGATTCATGATTCATGATTAAATTTATGATTCATGATTCAATTTATGATTCATGATTCAATTTATGATTCATGATTCATTTTATGATTCATGATTAAAATTATTATTCATGATTCATGATTCAATTCATGATTCATTTCATGATTCATGATTCAATTCATGATTCATGATTCATTTTATGATTCATTCCATGATTCTTGATTCAATTCATCATTCAATTTATGATTCATTTCATGATTCTTGATTCAATTCATGATTCATGATTCAATTCATGATTCATGATTCATTTCATGATTTATTTCTTAATTCATGAATCATGATTCAATTCATGATTCATAATTCATGATTCATAATTCATTTCATGATTTAATTCATGATTCAATTCATGATTCAATTCATGATTCATGATTCGATTCATTATTCATGAGTCAATTCATGATTCATGATTCATGATTCAATTCATGATTCATAATTCGATTCATGATTCAATTCATGATTCATGATTCGATTCATGATTCAATTCATGATTCATGATTCATGATTTATTTCATGATTCATGATTCAATTTATGATTCATGATTCATGATTCAATTCATGATTCATGATTCAATTCATGATTCATGATTCAATTCATGATTCATGATTCATTTCATTATTCATTCCAAGATTCTTGATTCAATACATGATTCAATTCATGATTCAATTCATGATTCTTGATTCAATTCATGATTCTTGATTCAATTCATGATTCTTGATTCATTTTATGATTCATGATTCAATTCATGATTCATGATTGAATTCATGATTCATGATTCATTTCATGATTTAATTCATGATTCATTTCATGATTCATGATTCATGATTCGATTCATGATTCATGACTTAATTCATGATTTATGATTTGATTCATGATTCGTTATTCAATTCATGATTCAATTCATAATTCATAATTCAATTCATGATTCATGATTTAATGCATTAATCATGATTCATGATTCGATTCATGATTCAATTCATGATTCATGATTCATGATTCGATTCATTTTTCATGATCATGGTTCATTTTTCAATTCATGATTCAATTCATGATTCATTATTCGATTCATGATTCAATTCATGATTCATTATTCATTATTCGATTGATTATTCCATTCATAATTCAATTCATGATTCATGATTCAATTCATGATTCATGATTCAATTCATGATTCATGATTCAAATCATGATACATGATTCGATTCATGATTCATGATTCGATTCATGATTCATGATTCATGATTCAATTCATGATTCATGTTTCATGATTCGATTCATGATTCATGATTAAATTCATGATTCATGATTCGATTTATGATTCATGATTCGATTCATGATTCATAATTCATGATTCATGATTCAATTCATGATTAATGACTCATGATTTGATTCATGATTCATGATTCATGATTCAATTCATGATTCATGATTCATGATTTGATTCATTATTCATGATTCATGATTCAATTCATAATTCATGATTCATGAATCATGATTTGATTCATGATTCATGATTTGATTCATGATTCATGATTCATGATTCAATTAATAATTCTTGATTCATGATTCAATTTATGATTCATGATTTAATTCATGATTCATGATTCATTTCATGATTAATGAATCATGATTCAATTCATCATTCAATTTATGATTCATTTTATGATTCATGATTCAATTCATGATTTATGATTTAATTCATGATTCATTTCATGATTCATTTCATGATTCATGATTCAAATTATTATTCATGATTCATGATTCAATTCATGATTCATGATTCATTTCATGATTCATGATTCAATTCATGATTCATGATTCATTTCATGATTCATGATTCAATTCATGATTCATTTTATGATTCATTCCATGATTATTGATTCAATTCATGATTCAATTTATGATTCATTTCATGATTCTTGATTTAATTCATGATTCATGATTCAATTCATGATTCATGATTCATTTCATGATTTATTTCTTGATTCATGAATCATGATTCAATTCATGATTCAATTCATGATTCATGATTCATTTCATAATTTAATTCATGATTCAATTCATGATTCATGATTCGATTCATTATTCATGATTCAATTCATGATTCATGATTCATGATTCAATTCATGATTCATGATTCAATTCATGATTCATAATTCGATTCATGATTCAATTCATGATTCATGATTCATGATTCAGTTCATGATTTATGATTCACATCATGATTCATTTTATGATTCATGATTCAATTTATGATTCATGACTCATGATTCAATTCATGATTCATGATTCAATTCATGATTCATGATTCAATTCATGATTCATGATTCATTTCATGATTTATTTCTTGATTCATGAATCATGATTCATAATTCATGATTCATAATTCATTTCATGATTTAATTCATGATTCAATTCATGATTTAATTCATGATTCAATTCATGATTCAATTCATGATTCATGATTCGATTCATTATTCATGAGTCAATTCATGATTCATGATTCAATTCATGATTCATAATTCGATTCATGATTCAATTCATGATTCATGATTCAATTCATGATTCATGATTCGATTCATGATTCAATTCATGATTCATGATTCATGATTTATTTCATGATTCATGATTCAATTTATGATTCATGCTTCATGATTCAATTCATGATTCATGATTCAATTCATGATTCATGATTCAATTCATGATTCATGATTCAATTCATGATTCATGATTCATTTCATGATTCATTCCAAGATTCTTGATTCAATACATGATTCAATTCATGATTCAATTCATGATTCTTGATTCAATTCATGATTCATGATTCAATTCATGATTTAATTCATGATTCATGATTCATTTCATGATTCAATTCATGATTCAATTCATGATTCTTGATTCAATTCATGATTCTTGATTCAATTCATGATTCTTGATTCATTTTATGATTCATGATTCAATTCATGATTCATGATTGAATTCATGATTCATGATTCATTTCATGATTTAATTCATGATTCATTTCATGATTCATGATTCATGATTCGATTCATGATTCATGATTCATGACTTAATTCATGATTTATGATTTGATTCATGATTCGTTATTCAATTCATGATTCAATTCATAATTCATAATTCAATTCATGATTCATGATTTAATGCATTAATCATGATTCATGATTCGATTCATGATTCATGATTCAATTCATGATTCATGATTCATGATTCGATTCATTTTTCATGATCATGGTTCATTTTTCAATTCATGATTTAATTCATGATTCATTATTCGATTCATGATTCAATTCATGATTCATTATTCATTATTCGATTGATTATTCCATTCATAATTCAATTCATGATTCATGATTCAATTCATGATTCATGATTCATTTCATGATTCATTCCAAGATTCTTGATTCAATACATGATTCAATTCATGATTCAATTCATGATTCTTGATTCAATTCATGATTCATGATTCAATTCATGATTCATGATTCAATTTATGATTCATGATTCATGATTCAATTCATGATTCATTATTCAATTCATGATTCATGATTCAATACATGATTCATGATTCATTTCATGATTCATTTTATGATTCTTGATTCAATTCATGATTTAATTTATGATTCATTTTATGATTCTTGATTCAATTCATGATTCATGATTAAATTCATGATTCATGATTCATTTCATGATTCATGTCTTGATTCATGATTCATGATTCAATTAAAAATTCAATTCATGATTCAATTCATGATTCATGATTCATGAATCATGATTCGATTCATGATTCATGATTCATGACTTAATTCATGATTTATGATTTGATTCTTGATCCGTTATTCAATGCATGATTCAATTCATAATTCATAATTCAATTCATGATTCATGATTCAATTCATTAATCATGATTCATGATTCGATTCATGATTCATGATTCAATTCATGATTCATGATTCATGATTCGATTCATTATTCATGATCAATGTTCATTTTTCAATTCATGATTCATTATTCGATTCATGATTCAATTCATGATTCATGATTCGTTTCATGATTCATGATTCAATTCATGATTCATGATTCGTTTCATGATTCATGATTCAATTCATGATTCATGATTTGATTCATTATTCATGATTCATGATTCAATTCATGATTTATTTCATGATTCAATTCATGATTAATTTCATGATTCATGATTCCATTCATGATTCATTTCATGATTCAATTCATGATTCATGATTTTATTCATGATTCATGATTCATTTCATGTTTCATTTCATGATTCATGATTCAATTCATGATTCAATTCATGATTCATGATTCAATTCATGATTCATGATTCAATTCATGATTCATGATTCAATTCACGATTCATGATTCAATTCACGATTCATGATTCATTTCATGATTCATTTCATGATTCATTTCATGATTCATTTCATGATTTAATTCATGATTCATTTTATGATTCATGATGCAATTCATGATTCATGATTCATTTCATGTTTCATTTCATGATTCAATTCATGATTCAATTCATGATTGAATTCATGATTGATGACTCAATTCATGATTGATGATTCAATTCATGATTCATGATTCATTTCATGATTCATGATTCAATTCATGATTCATGATTCATTTCATGATTCATTTCATGATTCAATTCATGATTCATTTTATGATTTATGATTCAATTCATGATTCATGATTCATTTCGTGTTTCATTTCATGATTCATGATTCAATTCATCATTCAATTCATGATTCATTTTATGATTTATGATTCAATTCATGATTCATGATTCATTTCGTGTTTCATTTCATGATTCATGATTCAATTCATGATTCATGATTCAATTCATGATTCATTTCATGATTCATTTCATGATTCATTTCATGATTCATTTCATGATTCATTTCATGATTCATGATTCAATTTATGATTCATGATTCATGATTCATTATTCAATTCATGATTCATGATTCAATTCCTGATTCATGATTCATTTCATGATTCATTTTATGATTCTTGATTCAATTCATGAGTTAATTTATGATTCATTTTATGATTCTTGATTCAATCCATGATTCATGATTAAATTCATGATTCATAATTCATGACTTAATTCATGATTTATGATTTGATTCATGATTCGTTATTCAATTCATGATTCAATTCATAATTCATAATTCAATTCATGATTCATGATTCAATTCATTAATCATGATTCATGATTCAATTCATGATTCTTGATTCGATTCATGATTCATGATTCAATTCATGATTCATGATTCATTATTCGATTCATGATTCGATTCATGATTCATGATTCATGATTCATGATTCATGATTCATGATTAAATTCATGATTCATGATTCGATTTATGATTCATGATTCATAATTCATGATTCATAATTCATGATTCATGATTCAATTCATGATTAATGACTCATGATTTGATTCATGATTCATAATTCATGATTCATGATTCGTTTCATGATTCATGATTCAATTCATGATTCATGATTCATCATTTGATTCATTATTCATGATTCATGATTCGATTCTTGATTCATGATTCATGATTCAATTCATAATTCATGATTCATGATTTGATTAATGATTCAATTCATGATTCAATTCATGATTCATTTCATGATTTATGATTCAATTCATGATTCATGATTCATTTCATGATTCATGATTCAATTTATGATTCATGATTTAATTCATGATTCATGATTCATTTCATGATTCATTTCATGATTCATGAATCATGATTCAATTCATCATTCAATTTATGATTCATTTCATGATTCATGATTCAAATTATTATTCATGATTCATGATTCAATTCATGATTCGATTCATGATTCAATTCATGATTCATGATTCATTTCATGATTCATGATTCAATTCATGATTCATTTTATGATTCATTCCATGATTCTTGATTCATGATTCAATTCATGATTCAATTCATGATTCATGATTCAATTCATGATTCATTTCATGATTCATGAATCATGATTCAATTCATGATTCAATTCATGATTCAATTCATGATTCATTTCATGATTCATGAATCATGATTTAATTCATGATTCAATTCATGATTCATTTCATGATTCATGATTCAATTTATGATTCATGATTCATGATTCAATTCATGATTCATTATTCAATTCATGATTCATGATTCATGATTCAATTCATTAATCATGATTCATGATTCGATTCATAATTCATGATTCAATTCATGATTCATGATTCGATTCATGATTCATGATCAATGTTCATTTTTCAATTCATGATTCAATTCATGATTCATTATTCGATTCATGATTCAATTCATGATTCATGATTCATGATTCGATTCATTATTCCATTCATAATTCAATTCATGATTCATGATTCAATTCATGATTCATGATTCGATTCATGATTCATGATTCATGATTCAATTCATGATTCATGATTCATGATTCGATTCATGATTCATGATTCGATTCATGATTCATGATTCAATTCATGATTCATGATTCATGATTCAATTCATGATTCATGATTCGATTCATGATTCATAATTCATGATTCATGATTCAATTCATGATTAATGACTCATGATTTGATTCATGATTAATGATTCATGATTCATGATTCATGATTCGTTTCATGATTCATGATTTGATTCATTATTCATGATTCATGATTCAATTCATGATTCATGATTCGATTCATGATTCATGATTCGATTCATGATTCATGATTCAATTCATGATTCATGATTCATGATTCGATTCATGATTCATGATTAAATTCATGATTCAATTTATGATTCATGATTCATTTTATGATTCATGATTCAAATTATTATTCATGATTCATGATTCAATTCATGATTCGATTCATGATTCAATTCATGATTCATGATTCATTTTATGATTCATTCCATGATTCTTGATTCAATTCATCATTCAATTTATGATTCATTTCATGATTCTTGATTCAATTCATGATTCATGATTCAATTCATGATTCATGATTCATTTCATGATTTATTTCTTGATTCATGAATCATGATTCAATTCATGATTCATAATTCATGATTCATAATTCATTTAATGATTTAATTCATGATTCAATTCATGATTCAATTCATGATTCATGATTCGATTCATTATTCATGAGTCAATTCATGATTCATGATTCAATTCATGATTCATAATTCGATTCATGATTCAATTCTTGATTCATGATTCAATTCATGATTCATGATTCGATTCATGATTCAATTCATGATTCATGATTCATGATTTATTTCATGATTCATGATTCAATTTATGATTCATGATTCATGATTCAATTCATGATTCATGATTCAATTCATTATTCAATTCATGATTCATGATTCATTTCATGATTCATTCCAAGATTCTTGATTCAATACATGATTCAATTCATGATTCAATTCATGATTCTTGATTCAATTCATGATTCATGATTCAATTCATGATTTAATTCAATTTCATGATTCATTTCATGATTCAATTCATGATTCAATTCATGATTCTTGATTCAATTCATGATTCTTGATTCATTTTATGATTCAAGATTCATTTTATGATTCAAGATTCAATTCATGATTCATGATTGAATTCATGATTCATGATTCATTTCATGATTCATGATTCATGATTCGATTCATGATTCATGATTCATGACTTAATTCATGATTTATGATTTGATTCATGATTCGTTATTCAATTCATGATTCAATTCATAATTCATAATTCAATTCATGATTCATGATTTAATGCATTAATCATGATTCATGATTTGATTCATGATTCATGATTCAATTCATGATTCATGATTCATGATTCGATTCATTTTTCATGATCATGGTTCATTTTTCAATTCATGATTCAATTCATGATTCATTATTCGATTCATGATTCAATTCATGATTCATTATTCATTATTCGATTGATTATTCCATTCATAATTCAATTCATGATTCATGATTCAATTCATGATTCATGATTCAATTCATGATTCATGATTCAAATCATGATTCAAGATTCGATTCATGATTCATGATTCGATTCATGATTCATGATTAATGATTCGATTCATGATTCATGATTAAATTCATGATTCATGATTCGTTTCATGATTTATGATTCAATTCATGATTCATGATTCATTTCATGATTCATGATTCAATTCATGATTCATGATTCATTTCATGTTTCATTTCATGATTCATGATTCATGATTCAATTCATGATTAAATTCATGATTCAAGATTCAATTCATGATTCATTTCATGATTCATTTTATGATTCATGAATCATGATTCAATTCATGATTCAATTTATGTTTCATTTCATGATTCTTGATTCAATTCATTATTCATTATTCAATTCATGATTCATGATTGATTTCATGATTCATTTCTTGATTCATGATTCATGATTCAATTCATGATTCAATTCATGATTCATGATTCGATTCATGATTCATGATTCGTTTCATGATTTATGATTCATAATTCATGATTCATGATTCAATTCATGATTCATGATTCATTTCATGTTTCATTTCATGATTCATGATTCAATTCATGATTCAATTCATGATTCATGATTCAATTCATGATTCATTTCATGATTCATGAATCGTGATTCAATTCATGATTCAATTCATGATTCATTTCATGATTCATGATTCATTTCATGATTCATGATTCAATTTATGATTCATGATTCATGATTCAATTCATGATTCATGATTCAATTCATGATTCATGATTCATTTCATAATTCTTTTCTTGATTCATGATTCAATTCATGATTCAATTCATGATTCATGATTCGATTCATTATTCCATTCATAATTCAATTCATGATTCGATTCATGATTCATGATTAATGATTAAATTCATGATTCATGATTTGATTCTTGATTCATGATTCAATTCATGATTCATGATTCGATTCATGATTCATGATTCATGATTTAATTCATGATTCATGATTCATGAATCATGATTCGATTCATGATTCATGATTCATGATTTAATTCATGATTCATGATTCATGATTTAATTCATGATTCATGATTCATGATTTGATTCATGATTCGTGGTTCATTTCATGATTCAATTTATGATTCATGATTCGATTCATGATTCATTTCATGTTTCATTTCATGATTCATGATTCAATTCATGATCCAATTCATGAATCAATTCATGATTGATAATTCAATTTATGATTCATGATTCATTTCATGATTCTTGATTCAATTCATGATTCATTTTTATGATTCATGAATCATGATTCAATTCATTATTCAATTCATGATTCATTTTATGATTCATGATTCAATTCATGATTCATGATTCAATTCATGATTCATGATTCAATTCATGATTCATGATTCAATTCATGATTCATAATTCATTTCATGTTTCATTTCATGATTCATGATTCATGATTCAATTCATGATTAAATTCATGATTCAAGATTCAATTCATGATTCATTTCATGATTCATTTTATGATTCATGAATCATGATTCAATTCATGATTCAATTCATGATTCATTTCATGATTCATGATTCAATTTATGATTCATGATTCATTTCATGATTCATTCCATGATTCTCGATTCAATTCATGATTCAATTTATGTTTCATTTCATGATTCTTGATTCAATTCATTATTCATTATTCAATTCATGATTCATGATTGATTTCATGATTCATTTCTTGATTCATGATTCATGATTCAATTCATGATTCAATTCATGATTCATGATTCAATTCATGATTCATGATTCATTTCATGATTAAATTCATAATTCATAATTCAATTTATGATTCAATTCAGATTCATGATTCGATTCATGATTCAATTCATGATTAATGATTCATGAATCATGATTCGATTCATGATTCATGATTTGTGATTCAATTCATGATTCAATTCATAATTCATAATTCAATTCATGATTCATGATTCAATTCATAATTCATAATTCAATTCATGATTCATGATTCAATTCATTAATCATGATTCGATTCATGATTCATGATTCGATTCATGATTCATGATTCGATTCATGATTCATGATTCATGATTCGATTCATGATTCAGTTCATGATTCATTATTCAATTCATGATTCAATTCATGATTCATGATTCATGATTCGATTCATTATTCCATTCATAATTCAATTCGTGATTCATGATTCAATTCATGATTCATGATTCGATTCATGATTCGATTGATGATTCAATTCATGATTCATGATTTATGATTCATAATTCATGATTCATGATTCAATTCATGATTCATGACTTATGATTTGATTCATGATTCATGATTCATGATTTATGATTCGTTTCATGATTCATGATTCATAATTTATGATTCATGATTCGTGATTCAATTCATGATTCATGATTCAGGAATCAGGATTCTATTCATGATTCATGATTCAATTCATAATTCATGATTCATGATTCATTTCATGATTCAATTCATGATTCAATTCATGATTCAATTCATGATTCAATTCATGATTCATGATTCGATTCATTATTCATGAGTCAATTCATGAATCATGATTCAATTAATGATTCATAATTCGATTCATGATTCAATTCATGATTCATGATTCAATTCATGATTCATGATTCAATTCATGATTCATGATTCATTTCATGATTCATTCCAAGATTCTTGATTCAATTCATGATTCAATTCATGATTCAATTCATGATTCTTGATTCAATTCATGATTCATGATTCAATTCATGATTTATGATTCATTTCATGATTCATTTTATGATTCATGATTCATGATTCAATTCATTATTCAATTCATGATTCATTTTATGATTCATGATTCAATTCATGATTCATGATTCAATTCATGATTCATGATTCAATTCATGATTCATTTCATGTTTCATTTCATGATTCATGAATCATGATTCAATTCATGATTAAATTCATGATTCAAGATTCAATTCATGATTCATTTCATGATTCATTTTATGATTCATGAATCATGATTCAATTCATGATTCAATTCATGATTCATTTCATGATTCATGATTCAATTTATGATTCATGATTCATTTCTTGATTCATTCCATGATTCTCGATTCAATTCATGATTCAATTTATGTTTCATTTCATGATTCTTGATTCAATTCATTATTCATTATTCAATTCATGATTCATGATTGATTTCATGATTCATTTCTTGATTCATGATTCATGATTCAATTCATGATTCATGATTCAATTCATGATTCATGATTCATTTCATGATTAAATTCATAATTCATAATTCAATTTATGATTCAATTCAGATTCATGATTCGATTCATGATTCAATTCATGATTAATGATTCATGAATCATGATTCGATTCATGATTCATGATTCATGATTTGTGATTCAATTCATGATTTAATTCATAATTCATAATTCAATTCATGATTCATGATTCAATTCATAATTCATAATTCAATTCATGATTCATGATTCAATTCATTAATCATGATTCGATTCATGATTCATGATTCGATTCATGATTCATGATTCGATTCATGATTCATGATTCGATTCATGATTCATGATTCATGATTCGATTCATGATTCAGTTCATGATTCATTATTTGATTCATGATTCAATTCATGATTCATGATTCATGATTCGATTCATTATTCCATTCATAATTCAATTCGTGATTCATGATTCAATTCATGATTCATGATTCGATTCATGATTCATGATTCGATTGATGATTCAATTCATGATTCATGATTTATGATTCATAATTCATGATTCAATTCATGATTCATGACTTATGATTTGATTCATGATTCATGATTCATGATTTATGAATCGTTTCATGATTCATGATTCATGATTTATGATTCATGATTCATGATTCGTGATTCAATTCATGATTCATGATTCATGAATCAGGATTCTATTCATGATTCATGATTCAATTCATAATTCATGATTCATGATTCATTTCATGATTCAATTCATGATTCAATTCATGATTCATGATTCGATTCATTATTCATGAGTCAATTCATGATTCATGATTCATGATTCAATTAATGATTCATAATTCGATTCATGATTCAATTCATGATTCATGATTCAATTCATGATTCATGATTCAATTCATGATTCATGATTCATTTCATGATTCATTCCAAGATTCTTGATTCAATTCATGATTCAATTCATGATTCTTGATTCAATTCATGATTCATGATTCAATTCATGATTTATGATTCATTTCATGATTCATTTTATGATTCATGATTCATGATTCAATTCATGATTCAATTCATGATTCATGATTCAATTCATGATTCATGATTCATTTCATGATTTAATTCATGATTCATTTCATGATTCATGATTCATGATTCAATTCATGATTCAATTCATGATTCATGATTCGATTCATGATTCAATTCATGATTCATGATTCATGATTCAATTCATGATTCATAATTCGATTCATGATTCATGATTTAATTCATGATTCATGATTTGATTCATGATTCGTGATTCAATTCATGATTCAATTCATGATTCATAATTCAATTCATGATTCATGATTCATGATTTTAATTTATGATTCATGATTCAATTCATGATTCATTTCATGTTTTATTTCATGATTCATGATTCATTTCATGATTCAATTCATAATTCATGATTCAATTCATGATTCATGATTCATTTCATGTTTTATTTCATGATTCGTGATTCATTTCATGATTCAATTCATAATTCATGATTCAATTCATGATTTATGATTCATGATTCATGATTCGTGATTCAATTCATGATTCATGATTCATGAATCATGATTCGATTCATGATTCATGATTCAATTCATAATTCATGATTCATGATTCGATTCATGATTCAATTCATGATTCAATTAATGATTCATTTTATGATTCATGATTCAATTCATGATTCATGATTCAGTTTATGATTCATGATTCATTTCATGATTCATTTCATGATTCATGAATCATGATTCAATTCATCATTCAATTTATGATTCATTTTATGATTCATGATTCAATTCATGATTTATGATTCAATTCATGATTCATTTCATGATTCATTTCATGATTCATGAATCATGATTCAATTCATGATTCAATTCATGATTAATTTCATGATTCATGATTCAATTTATGATTCATGATTCAATTCATGATTCATGATTCATTTCATGATTCATGATTCATGATTCATTTTATGATTCATTCCATTAATTCTTGATTCAATTCATGATTCATGATTCATTTCATGATTTAATTCATGATTCAATTCATTATTCAATTCATGATTCATGATTCGATTCATTATTCATGAGTCAATTCATGATTCATGATTCAATTAATGATTCATAATTCGATTCATGATTCAATTCATGATTCATGATTCAATTCATGATTCATGATTCAATTCATGATTCATTCCAAGATTCTTGATTCAATTCATGATTCAATTCATGATTCTTGATTCAATTCATGATTCATGATTCAATTCATGATTTAAGATTTGTTTCATGATTCATTTTATGATTCTTGATTCATGATTCAATTCATGATTCAATTCATGATTCATGATTCATTTCATGATTTAATTCATGATTCATTTCATGATTCATGATTCATGATTCAATTCATGATTCATGATTCGATTCATGATTCAATTCATGATTCATGATTCATGATTCAATTCATGATTCATAATTCGATTCATGATTCATGATTTAATTCATGATTCATGATTTGATTCATGATTCGTGATTCAATTCATGATTCAATTCATGATTCATGATTCATTTCATGTTTTATTTCATGATTCATGATTCATTTCATGATTCAATTCATGATTCAATTCATGATTCATGATTCGATTCATGATTCATTTCATGATTCATTTCATGATTCATGAATCATAATTCAATTCATGATTCAATTCATGATTCATTTTATGATTCATGATTCAATTCATGATTCATGATTCAATTCATGATTCAATTCATGATTCATTTCATGATTCATGATTTATTCCATGATTCATGATTCAATTCATGATTCAATTCATGATTCATTTCATGATTCATGATTCAATTCATGATTCATGGTTCATGATTCAATTCATGATTCATAATTAGATTCATGATTCATGAATCGATTCATGATTCATGATACATAATTCATGATTAATTTCATGATTCATGATTCAATTTATGATTCATGATTCATGATTCAATTCATGATTCATGATTCATTTCATGATTCATGATTCATGATTCATTTTATGATTCATTCCATGATTCTTCATTCAATTCATGATTCAATTTAGGATTCATTTCATGATTCTTGATTCAATTCATGATTCATGATTCAATTCATGATTTAATTCATGATTCAATTCATGATTCAATTCATGATTCATGATTCGATTCATTATTCATGAGTCAATTCATGATTCATGATTCATGATTCAATTCATGATTCATAATTCGATTCATGATTCAATTCATGATTCAATTCATTATTCATGAGTCAATTCATGATTCATGATTCATGATTCAATTCATGATTCATAATTCGATTCATGATTCAATTCATGATTCATGATTCAATTCATGATTCATGATTCATGATTCAATTCATGATTCATGATTCAATTCATGATTCTTTTCATGATTTATTCCAAGATTCTTGATTCAATTCATGATTCAATTCATGATTTAATTCATGATTTTTGATTAAAATCATGATTCATGATTCAATTCATGATTCAATTCATGATTCATTTCATGATTCATGATTCATGATTCAATTCATGATTCAATTCATGATTCATGATTCGATTCATGATTCATGATTCAATTCATGATTCATGATTCATGATTCAATTCATGATTCATAATTCGATTCATGATTCATGATTTAATTCATGATTCATGATTCATGATTTGATTCATGATTCGTGATTCAATTCATGATTCAATTCATGATTCATAATTCAATTCATGATTCATGATTCATGATTTTAATTTGTGATTCATGATTCAATTCATGATTCATGATTCATTTCATGTTTTATTTCATGATTCATGATTCATTTCATGATTCAATTCATGATTCATGATTCAATTCATGATTCATGATTCATTTCATGATTCATTTCATGATTCATTTCATGATTCATTTCATGATTCATTTCATGATTCATGAATCATGATTCAATTCATGATTCATTTTATGATTCATGATTCAATTCATGATTCATGATTAATGATTCAATTCATGATTCATGATTTAATTCATGATTCATTTCATGATTTATTCCATGATTCATGATTCAATTCATGATTCAATTCATGATTCATTTCATGATTCATGATTCAATTCATGATTCATGGTTCATGATTCAATTCATGATTCATGATTCAATTCATGATTCATGATTCAATTCATGATTCATTTCATGATTGATGATTCATGATTCATGATTCAATTCATGATTCATGATTCAATTCATGATTCAATTCATGATTCATGATTCAATTCATGATTCAATTCATAATTCCAAATTCGAATAATGATTCATGATTCATGATTCAATTCATGATTCATGATTTATGATTCAATTCATGATTCATGATTCATGATTCAATTCATGATTCATAATTAGATTCATGATTCATGATTCGATTCATGATTCATGATTCATAATTCATGATTCAATTCATGATTCATGATTCATGATTTGATTCATGACTCAATTCATGATTCATGATTCATTTCATGATTTGTTTCATGATTCATGATTCAATTCATGATTCATGATTCATGATTTGATTCATGATTCATGATTCATGATTCATGATTCATTTCAATATTCATGAATCATGATTCGATTCATGATTCATGATTTAATTCATGATTCATGATTTGATTCATGATTTGTGATTCAATTCATGATTTAGTTCATGATTCATAATTTAATTCATTAATCATGATTCATGATTCGATTCATGATTCGTGATTCAATTTAATGATTCAATTCATGATTCATGATTCAATTCATGATTCATGATTCATGATTCAATTCATCATTCAATTTATGATTCATTTTATGATTCATGATTCAATTCATGATTCATTTCATGATTCATGAATCATGATTCAATTCATGATTCAATTCATGATTAATTTCATGATTCATGATTCAATTTATGATTCATGATTCATGATTCAAATCATGATTCATGATTCATTTCATGATTCATGATTCATGATTAATTTTATGATTCATTCCATGATTCTTGATTCAATTCATGATTCAATTTATGATTCATTTCATGATTCTTGATTCAATTTATGATTCATGACTCAATTCATGATTCATGATTCATTTCATGATTTATTTCTTGATTCATAAATCATGATTCAATTCATGATTCAATTCATAATTCATGATTCATTTCATGATTTAATTCATGATTCAATTCATGATTCAATTTATGATTCATGATTCGATTCATTATTCATCATTCAATTCATGATTCAAGATTCATGATTAAATTCATGATTCATAATTCGATTCATGATTCAAATCATGATTCAATTCATGATTTATGATTCATTTCATGTTTCATTTCATGATTCATTTTATGATTCATGAATCATGATTCAATTCATGATTCACATCATGATTCATTTCATGATTCATGATTCAATTTATGATTCATGATTCATGATTCAATTCATGATTCATGATTCAATTCATGATTCATGATTCATTTCATGATTCATTCCAAGATTCTTGATTCAATTCATGATTCAATTCATGATTCATGATTCAATTCATGATTCATGATTCAATTCATGATTCATGATTCAATTCATGATTCATGATTCAATTCATGATTCATGATTTAATTCATGATTCATGATTTGATTCATGATTCGTGATTAAATTCATGATTCAATTCATGATTCATAATTCAATTCATGATTCATGATTCATGATTTTAATTTATGATTCATGATTCAATTCATGATTCATGATTCATTTCATGTTTTATTTCATGATTCATTATTCATTTCATGATTCAATTCATGATTCATGATTCAATTCATGATTCATTTCATGATTCATTTCATGATTCATGAATCATAATTCAATTCATGATTCAATTCATGATTCATTTTTTGATTCATGATTAATTTCATGATTCATGATTCAATTTATGATTCATGATTCATGATTCAATTCATGATTCATGATTCATTTCATGATTCATGATTCATGATTCATTTTATGATTCATTCCATGATTCTTCATTCAATTCATGATTCAATTTAGGATTCATTTCATGATTCTTGATTCAATTCATGATTCATGATTCAATTCATGATTTAATTCATGATTCAATTCATGATTCAATTCATGATTCATGATTCGATTCATTATTCATGAGTCAATTCATGATTCATGATTCATGATTCAATTCATGATTCATAATTCGATTCATGATTCAATTCATGATTCAATTCATTATTCATGAGTCAATTCATGATTCATGATTCATGATTCAATTCATGATTCATAATTCGATTCATGATTCAATTCATGATTCATGATTCAATTCATGATTCATGATTCATGATTCAATTCATGATTCATGATTCAATTCATGATTCTTTTCATGATTTATTCCAAGATTCTTGATTCAATTCATGATTCAATTCATGATTTAATTCATGATTTTTGATTAAAATCATGATTCATGATTCAATTCATGATTCAATTCATGATTCATTTCATGATTCATGATTCATGATTCAATTCATGATTCAATTCATGATTCATGATTCGATTCATGATTCATGATTCAATTCATGATTCATGATTCATGATTCAATTCATGATTCATAATTCGATTCATGATTTAATTCATGATTCATGATTCATGATTTGATTCATGATTCGTGATTCAATTCATGATTCAATTCATGATTCATAATTCAATTCATGATTCATGATTCATGATTTTAATTTGTGATTCATGATTCAATTCATGATTCATGATTCATTTCATGTTTTATTTCATGATTCATGATTCATTTCATGATTCAATTCATGATTCATGATTCAATTCATGATTCATGATTCATTTCATGATTCATTTCATGATTCATTTCATGATTCATTTCATGATTCATGAATCATGATTCAATTCATGATTCATTTTATGATTCATGATTCAATTCATGATTCATGATTAATGATTCAATTCATGATTCATGATTTAATTCATGATTCATGATTCATTTCATGATTTATTCCATGATTCATGATTCAATTCATGATTCAATTCATGATTCATTTCATGATTCATGATTCAATTCATGATTCATGGTTCATGATTCAATTCATGATTCATGATTCAATTCATGATTCATGATTCAATTCATGATTCATTTCATGATTGATGATTCATGATTCATGATTCAATTCATGATTCATGATTCAATTCATGATTCAATTCATGATTCATGATTCAATTCATGATTCAATTCATAATTCCAAATTCGAATAATGATTCATGATTCATGATTCAATTCATGATTCATGATTTATGATTCAATTCATGATTCATGATTCATGATTCAATTCATGATTCATAATTAGATTCATGATTCATGATTCGATTCATGATTCATGATTCATAATTCATGATTCAATTCATGATTCATGATTTGATTCATGACTCAATTCATGATTCATGATTCATTTCATGATTCGTTTCATGATTCAATTCATGATTCATGATTCAATTCATGATTCATGATTCATGATTTGATTCATGATTCATGATTCATGATTCATGATTCATTTCAATATTCATGAATCATGATTCGATTCATGATTCATGATTTAATTCATGATTCATGATTTGATTCATGATTTGTGATTCAATTCATGATTTAGTTCATGATTCATAATTTAATTCATTAATCATGATTCATGATTCGATTCATGATTCGTGATTCAATTTAATGATTCAATTCATGATTCATGATTCAATTCATGATTCATGATTCATGATTCAATTCATCATTCAATTTATGATTCATTTTATGATTCATGATTCAATTCATGATTTATGATTCAATTCATGATTCATTTCATGATTCATGAATCATGATTCAATTCATGATTCAATTCATGATTAATTTCATGATTCATGATTCAATTTATGATTCATGATTCATGATTCAAATCATGATTCATGATTCATTTCATGATTCATGATTCATGATTAATTTTATGATTCATTCCATGATTCTTGATTCAATTCATGATTCAATTTATGATTCATTTCATGATTCTTGATTCAATTTATGATTCATGACTCAATTCATGATTCATGATTCATTTCATGATTTATTTCTTGATTCATAAATCATGATTCAATTCATGATTCAATTCATAATTCATGATTCATTTCATGATTTAATTCATGATTCAATTCATGATTCAATTTATGATTCATGATTCGATTCATTATTCATCATTCAATTCATGATTCAAGATTCATGATTAAATTCATGATTCATAATTCAATTCAT
This sequence comes from Mixophyes fleayi, assembly GCF_038048845.1. Taxonomy (NCBI): domain Eukaryota; kingdom Metazoa; phylum Chordata; class Amphibia; order Anura; family Limnodynastidae; genus Mixophyes; species Mixophyes fleayi. Next base: position 59,547 of record NW_027448022.1, on the reverse strand, counting down.
GATTCAAATCATGATTCAATTCATGATTTATGATTCATTTCATGTTTCATTTCATGATTCATTTTATGATTCATGAATCATGATTCAATTCATGATTCACATCATGATTCATTTCATGATTCATGATTCAATTTATGATTCATGATTCATGATTCAATTCATGATTCATGATTCAATTCATGATTCATGATTCATTTCATGATTCATTCCAAGATTCTTGATTCAATTCATGATTCAATTCATGATTCATGATTCAATTCATGATTCATGATTCAATTCATGATTCATGATTCAATTCATGATTCATGATTCAATTCATGATTCATGATTTAATTCATGATTCATGATTTGATTCATGATTCGTGATTAAATTCATGATTCAATTCATGATTCATAATTCAATTCATGATTCATGATTCATGATTTTAATTTATGATTCATGATTCAATTCATGATTCATGATTCATTTCATGTTTTATTTCATGATTCATTATTCATTTCATGATTCAATTCATGATTCATGATTCAATTCATGATTCATTTCATGATTCATTTCATGATTCATGAATCATAATTCAATTCATGATTCAATTCATGATTCATTTTTTGATTCATGATTCAATTCATGATTCATGATTAATGATTCAATTCATGATTCATGATTCAATTCATGATTCATTTCATGATTTATTCCATGATTCATGATTCAATTCATGATTCAATTCATGATTCATTTCATGATTCATGATTCAATTCATGATTCATGGTTCATGATTCAATTCATGATTCATGATACAATTCATGATTCATGATTCAATTCATGATTCAATTCATGATTCATAATTCAATTCATGATTCAATTCATGATTCAATTCATAATTCATGATTCGAATAATGATTCATGATTCAATTCATGATTCATGATTCATGATTCAATTCATGATTCATAATTAGATTCATGATTCATGAATCGATTCATGATTCGATTTATTAATCATGATTCATGATTCATGATTTGATTCATGATTCATGATTCATGATTCGTTTCATGATTCATGATTCATGATTCAATTCATGATTCATGATTTGATTCATTATTCATGATTCAATTCATGATTCATGATTCATTATTCAATTCATGATTCATGATTCATGATTTGATTCATGATTCATGATTCATGATTCATGATTCGTTTCAATATTCATGAATCATGATTCGATTCATGATTCATGATTTAATTCATGATTCATGATTCATGATTTGATTCATGATTTGTGATTCAATTCATGATTTAGTTCATGATTCATAATTTAATTCATTAATCATGATTCATGATTCGATTCATGATTCGTGATTCAATTTAAAGATTTAATTCATGATTCATAATTCAATTCATTAATCATGATTCATGATTCGATTCATGATTCATGATTCAATTCATGATACATGATTCATGATTCGATTTATTATTCATGATCATGGTTCATTTTTTGATTCATGATTCAATTTATGATTCATGATTCATTTCATGATTCATGATACAATTCATGATTCATGAATCAATTCATGATTCATGAATCAATTCATGATTCATGAATCAATTCATGATTCAATTCATGATTCATGATTCAATTTATTATTCATGATTCAATTCATGATTCATGATTTGATTCATTATTCCATTCATAATTCAATTCATGATTCATGATTCAATTCATGATTCATGATTTGATTCATGATTCCTGATTCGTTTCATGATTCATGATTTAATTAATGATTCATGATTGATGATTTGATTCATTATTCATGATTCATGATTCAATTCATGATTCATGATTCATGAATCATGATTTGATTCATGAATCATTATTTATGACTTAATTCATGATTCATGATTCATGATTTGATTCATGATTTGTGATTCAATTCATGATTCAATTCATGATTCATAATTCAATTCAAGATTCATGATTCAATTCATTAATCTTGATTCATGATTCAATTCATTAATCTTGATTCATGATTCAATTCAGGATTCATTAATCATGATTCGATTCATTATTCATGATCATGGTTCATTTTTCAATTCATGATTCAATTCATGATTCATGATTCATTATTCGATTCATGATTCAATTCATGATTCATGATTCAATTGATGATTCATGATTCAATTCATGATATAATTCACGATTCATTATTCGATCCATGATTCAATTCATGAATTATGATTCGATTCATTATTCCATTCATAATTCAATTCATGATTGATGATTCAATTCATGATTCAAGATTTGATTCATGATTCATGATTCAATTCATGATTCATGATTCGATTCATGATTCATGATTCGATTCATGATTCATGATTCAATTCATGATTCATGATTCGATTCATGATTCATAATTCGTGATTCATGATTCAATTCATGATTCATGATTCATGTTTTGATTCATGATTCATGATTCATGATTCATGAATCGTTTAATGATTCATGATTCATGATTCATGATTTGATTCATTATTCATGATTCATGATTCAAATCATGATTCATGATCCATGAATCATGATTCGATTCATGATTCATAATTCAATTAATGATTCATGATTCATGATTTAATTCATAATTCATGATTCATGATTCGATTCATGATTCAATTCATGATTCATTTCATGATCTATGATTCAATTCATGATTCATGATTCAATTTATGATTCATGATTCAATATATGATTCATTATTCATTTCATGTTTCATTTCATGATTCATGATTCAATTCATGATTCAATACATGATTGATGATTCAATTCATGATTCATGATTCATTTCATGATTCATGATTCAATTCATGATTCATGATTCATTTCATGATTCATTTCATGATTCATGAATCATGATTCAATTCATCATTCAATTCATGATTCATTTTATGATTCATGATTCAATTCATAATTCATTTCATGTTTCATTTCATGATTCATGATTCAATTCATGATTCAATTCATGATTCATGATTCAATTCATGATTCATTTCATGATTCATGAATCATGATTCATGAATCATGATTCATGAATCATGATTCATGAATCATGATTCAATTCATGATTCAATTCATGATTCATTTCATGATTCATGATTCAATTTATAATTCATGACTCATGATTCAATTCATGATTCATGATTCAATTCATGATTCATGATTCATTTCATTATTCATTTCTTGATTCATGATTCAATTCATGATTCATGATTCAATTCATGATTCATGATTCATAATTCGATTCATTATTCCATTCATAATTCAATTCATGATTCAATTCATGATTCGATTCATGATTCATGATCAATGATTCAATTCATGATTCATGATTCGATTCATGATTCAATTCATGATTCATGATTCGATTCATGATTCATGATTCGATTCATGATTCATAATTCATGATTCATGATTAAATTAATGATTAATGATTAAATTCATGATTCATGGTTCATGAATCATGATTCGAATTATGATTCATGATTCATGATTTAATTCATGATTCATGATTCAATTTATGATTCATTTCATGATTCATGATTCAATTCATGATTCAATTCATGATTCATTTCATGATTCATGATTCAATTTATGATTCATGATTCATTTCATGATTCATTCCATGATTCTCGATTCAATTCATGATTCATTATTGAATTCATGATTCATGATTGATTTCATGATTCATTTCTTGATTCATGATTCATGATTCAATTCATGATTCAATTCATGATTCAATTCATGATTCATGATTCATTTCATTATTAAATTCATGATTCATAATTCAATTCATGATTCAATTCATGATTCATGATTCGATTCATGATTTAATTCATGATTCATGATTCAATTCATTAATCATGATTCATGATTCAATTCATGATTCATGATTCATGATTCATGATTCATTATTCGATTCATGATTCAATTCATGATTCATGTTTCAATTCATGATTCATGATTAAATTCATGATTCAATTCATGATTCGATTCATGATTCATGATTCAATTCATGATTAATGATTCATGATTCAATTCATGATTCATAATTCGATTTATGATTCATGAATCAATTCATGATTCAATTCATGATTCATGAATTGAATCATGAGTTCATTTTTCAATTTGATTCATGAATCAATTCATGATTCAATTCATGATTCATGATTCGATTCATGATTCATATTTAAATTCATGATTCATGATTCAATTCATGATTCATTTCATGATTCATGATTCATGATTTAATTCATGATTCATTTCATGATTCATGATTCAATTCATGATTCATGATTCAATTCATGATTCATGATTCATTTAATGATTTAATTTCATGATTCATTTCATGATTCATGATTCATAATTCAATTCATGATTCAATTCATGATTCATGATTCATGATTCAATTCATGATTCATAATTCGATTTATGATTCATGAATCAATTCATGATTCAATTTGATTCATGATTCATTTCATGATTCATTCCATGATTCTCGATTCAATTCATGATTCATTATTGAATTCATGATTCATGATTGATTTCATGATTCATTTCTTGATTCATGATTCAATTCATGATTCAATTCATGATTCATGATTCAATTCATGATTCATGATTCATTTCATTATTAAATTCATGATTCATAATTCAATTCATGATTCAATTCATGATTCATGATTCGATTCATGATTTAATTCATGATTCATGATTCATGAATCATGATTCGATTCATGATTCATGATTCATGACTTAATTCATGATTTGTGATTCAATTCTTGATTCAATTCATGATTCATGATTCAATTCATTAATCATGATTCATGATTCGATTCATGATTCATGATTCAATTCATGATTCATGATTCATGATTCATGATTCATGATTCATTATTCGATTCATGATTCAATTCATGATTCATGTTTCAATTCATGATTCATGATTAAATTCATGATTCAATTCATGATTCGATTCATGATTCATGATTCAATTCATGATTAATGATTCATGATTCAATTCATGATTCATAATTCGATGTATGATTCATGAATCAATTCATGATTCAATTCATGATTCATGATTCGATTCATGATTCATATTTAAATTCATGATTCATGATTCAATTCATGATTCATTTCATGATTCATTTTATGATTCATGATTCATGATTTAATTCATGATTCAATTCATGATTCATGATTCAATTCATGATTCATGATTCATTTAATGATTTAATTTCATGATTCATTTCATGATTCATGATTTATAATTCAATTCATGATTCATGATTCATGATTCAATTCATGATTCATAATTCGATTTATGATTCATGAATCAATTCATGATTCAATTTATGATTCATGATTCGTTTCATGATTCATGATTTATGATTTAATTCATTAATCATGATTCATATTTCGATTCATGATTCAATTTATGATTCCTGATTTATGATTCGATTCATTATTCATGATCATGGTTCATTTTTCAATTCATGATTCATGATTCAATTCATGATTCATGATTCAATTCAAGATTCAATTCATGATTCATTATTCGATTCATGATTCATGATTCAATTCATGATTCATGATTTGATTCATTATTCAATTCATAATTTAATTGATGATTCAATTCATGATTCATGATTCGATTCATGATTCGATTCATGATTTATGATTCAATTCATAATTCATGATTCATGATTCAATTTATGATTCATGATTCAATTCATGATTCATGATTCATTGTTTGATTCATGATTCAATTCTTGATTCAATTCATGATTCATTTCATGATTCATGATTCAATTCATGATTCATGATTCATGATTCAATTCATGATTCATGATTCAATTCATGATTCATAATTCATTTCATGTTTTATTTCATGATTCATGATTCATGATTGAATTCATGATTAAATTCATGATTCAAGATTCAATTCATGATTCATTTCATGATTCATTTTATGATTCATGAATCATGATTCAATTCATGATTCATTTCATGATTCATGATTCAATTTATGATTCATGATTCATTTCATGATTCATTCCATGATTCTCGATTCAATTCATGATTCAATTTATGATTCATTTCATGATTCTTGATTCAATTCATGATTCAATTCATGATTCATGATTCAATTCATGATTCATGATTCATTTCATGATTAAATTCATGATTCATAATTCAATTCATGATTCAATTCATGATTCATAATTCAATTCATGATTCATGATTCATGATTTTAATTTATGATTCATGATTCAATTCATGATTCATGATTCATTTCATGTTTTATTTCATGATTCATTATTCATTTCATGATTCAATTCATGATTCATGATTCAATTCATGATTCATGATTCAATTCATGATTCATGATTCAATTCATGATTCATGATTCAATTCATGATTCATTTCATGATTCATGAATCATAATTCAATTCATGATTCAATTCATGATTCATTTTATAATTCATGATTCAATTCATGAATCATGATTAATGATTCAATTCATGATTCATGATTCAATTCATGATTCATGATTTATTCCATGATTCATGATTCAATTCATGATTCATTTCATGATTCATGATTCAATTCATGATTCATGGTTCATGATTCAATTCATGATTCATGATTCAATTCATGATTCATGATTCATGATTCAATTCATGATTCAATTCATGATTCATAATTCAATTCATGATTCATGATTCAATTCATGATTCAATTCATAATTCATGATTCGAATAATGATTCATGATTCATGATTCATGATTCAATTCATGATTCATAATTAGATTCATGATTCATGAATCGATTCATGATTTGATTCATGATTCATGATTTGATTCATGATGCATGATTCATGATTCGTTTCATGATTCATGATTCATGATTCAATTCATGATTCATGATTCATGATTCAATTCATGATTCATGATTCATGATTCATGATTCAATTCATGATTCATGATTCATGATTTGATTCATGATTCATGATTCATGATTCATGATTCGTTTCAATATTCATGAATCATGATTCGATTCATGATTCATGATTTAATTCATGATTCATGATTCATGATTAGATTCATGATTTGTGATTCAATTTAAAGATTTAATTTATGATTCATAATTCAATTCATTAATCATGATTCATGATTCGATTCATGATTCAATTCATGATTCATGATTCAATTTATGATTCATGATTCAATTCATGATTCATGATTCGATTCATTATTCCATTCATAATTCAATTCATGATTCATGATTCGATTCATGATTCATGATTCGATTCATGATTCATGATTCATGATTCGATTCATGATTCAGTTCATGATTCATTATTCAATTCATGATTCAATTCATGATTCATGATTCATGATTCGATTCATTATTCCATTCATAATTCAATTCGTGATTCATGATTCAATTCATGATTCATGATTCGATTCATGATTCGATTGATGATTCAATTCATGATTCATGATTTATGATTCATAATTCATGATTCATGATTCAATTCATGATTCATGACTTATGATTTGATTCATGATTCATGATTCATGATTTATGATTCGTTTCATGATTCATGATTCATGATTTATGATTCATGATTCGTGATTCAATTCATGATTCATGATTCAGGAATCAGGATTCTATTCATGATTCATGATTCAATTCATAATTCATGATTCATGATTCATTTCATGATTCAATTCATGATTCAATTCATGATTCAATTCATGATTCAATTCATGATTCATGATTCGATTCATTATTCATGAGTCAATTCATGAATCATGATTCAATTAATGATTCATAATTCGATTCATGATTCAATTCATGATTCATGATTCAATTCATGATTCATGATTCAATTCATGATTCATGATTCATTTCATGATTCATTCCAAGATTCTTGATTCAATTCATGATTCAATTCATGATTCAATTCATGATTCTTGATTCAATTCATGATTCATGATTCAATTCATGATTTATGATTCATTTCATGATTCATTTTATGATTCATGATTCATGATTCAATTCATGATTCTTGATTCAATTCATGATTCATTTTTATGATTCATGAATCATGATTCAATTCATTATTCAATTCATGATTCATTTTATGATTCATGATTCAATTCATGATTCATGATTCAATTCATGATTCATGATTCAATTCATGATTCATGATTCAATTCATGATTCATTTCATGTTTCATTTCATGATTCATGAATCATGATTCAATTCATGATTAAATTCATGATTCAAGATTCAATTCATGATTCATTTCATGATTCATTTTATGATTCATGAATCATGATTCAATTCATGATTCAATTCATGATTCATTTCATGATTCATGATTCAATTTATGATTCATGATTCATTTCTTGATTCATTCCATGATTCTCGATTCAATTCATGATTCAATTTATGTTTCATTTCATGATTCTTGATTCAATTCATTATTCATTATTCAATTCATGATTCATGATTGATTTCATGATTCATTTCTTGATTCATGATTCATGATTCAATTCATGATTCAATTCATGATTCATGATTCAATTCATGATTCATGATTCATTTCATGATTAAATTCATAATTCATAATTCAATTTATGATTCAATTCAGATTCATGATTCGATTCATGATTCAATTCATGATTAATGATTCATGAATCATGATTCGATTCATGATTCATGATTCATGATTTGTGATTCAATTCATGATTTAATTCATAATTCATAATTCAATTCATGATTCATGATTCAATTCATAATTCATAATTCAATTCATGATTCATGATTCAATTCATTAATCATGATTCGATTCATGATTCATGATTCGATTCATGATTCATGATTCGATTCATGATTCATGATTGGATTCATGATTCATGATTCGATTCATGATTCATGATTCGATTCATGATTCAGTTCATGATTCATTATTCGATTCATGATTCAATTCATGATTCATGATTCATGATTCGATTCATTATTCCATTCATAATTCAATTCGTGATTCATGATTCAATTCATGATTCATGATTCGATTCATGATTCATGATTCGATTGATGATTCAATTCATGATTCATGATTTATGATTCATAATTCATGATTCAATTCATGATTCATGACTTATGATTTGATTCATGATTCATGATTCATGATTTATGAATCGTTTCATGATTCATGATTCATGATTTATGATTCATGATTCATGATTCGTGATTCAATTCATGATTCATGATTCATGAATCAGGATTCTATTCATGATTCATGATTCAATTCATAATTCATGATTCATGATTCATTTCATGATTCAATTCATGATTCAATTCATGATTCAATTCATGATTCATGATTCGATTCATTATTCATGAGTCAATTCATGATTCATGATTCATGATTCAATTAATGATTCATAATTCGATTCATGATTCAATTCATGATTCATGATTCAATTCATGATTCCTGATTCAATTCATGATTCATGATTCATTTCATGATTCATTCCAAGATTCTTGATTCAATTCATGATTCAATTCATGATTCTTGATTCAATTCATGATTCATGATTCAATTCATGATTTATGATTCATTTCATGATTCATTTTATGATTCATGATTCATGATTCAATTCATGATTCAATTCATGATTCATGATTCAATTCATGATTCATGATTCATTTCATGATTTAATTCATGATTCAATTCATGATTCAATTCATGATTCATGATTCGATTCATGATTCAATTCATGATTCATGATTCATGATTCAATTCATGATTCATAATTCGATTCATGATTCATGATTTAATTCATGATTCATGATTTGATTCATGATTCGTGATTCAATTCATGATTCAATTCATGATTCATAATTCAATTCATGATTCATGATTCATGATTTTAATTTATGATTCATGATTCAATTCATGATTCATTTCATGTTTTATTTCATGATTCATGATTCATTTCATGATTCAATTCATAATTCATGATTCAATTCATGATTCATGATTCATTTCATGTTTTATTTCATGATTCATGATTCATTTCATGATTCAATTCATAATTCATGATTCAATTCATGATTTATGATTCATGATTCATGATTCGTGATTCAATTCATGATTCATGATTCATGAATCATGATTCGATTCATGATTCATGATTCAATTCATAATTCATGATTCATGATTCGATTCATGATTCAATTCATGATTCAATTAATGATTCATTTTATGATTCATGATTCAATTCATGATTCATGATTCAGTTTATGATTCATGATTCATTTCATGATTCATTTCATGATTCATGAATCATGATTCAATTCATCATTCAATTTATGATTCATTTTATGATTCATGATTCAATTCATGATTTATGATTCAATTCATGATTCATTTCATGATTCATTTCATGATTCATGAATCATGATTCAATTCATGATTCAATTCATGATTAATTTCATGATTCATGATTCAATTTATGATTCATGATTCAATTCATGATTCATGATTCATTTCATGATTCATGATTCATGATTCATTTTATGATTCATTCCATTAATTCTTGATTCAATTCATGATTCATGATTCATTTCATGATTTAATTCATGATTCAATTCATTATTCAATTCATGATTCATGATTCGATTCATTATTCATGAGTCAATTCATGATTCATGATTCAATTAATGATTCATAATTCGATTCATGATTCAATTCATGATTCATGATTCAATTCATGATTCATGATTCAATTCATGATTCATTCCAAGATTCTTGATTCAATTCATGATTCAATTCATGATTCTTGATTCAATTCATGATTCATGATTCAATTCATGATTTAAGATTTATTTCATGATTCATTTTATGATTCTTGATTCATGATTCAATTCATGATTCAATTCATGATTCATGATTCAATTCATGATTCATGATTCATTTCATGATTTAATTCATGATTCATTTCATGATTCATGATTCATGATTCAATTCATGATTCATGATTCGATTCATGATTCATGATTCAATTCATGATTCATGATTCATGATTCAATTCATGATTCATAATTCGATTCATGATTCATGATTTAATTCATGATTCATGATTTGATTCATGATTCGTGATTCAATTCATGATTCAATTCATGATTCATGATTCATTTCATGTTTTATTTCATGATTCATGATTCATTTCATGATTCAATTCATGATTCAATTCATGATTCATGATTCAATTCATGATTCATGATTCATTTCATGATTCATTTCATGATTCATGAATCATAATTCAATTCATGATTCAATTCATGATTCATTTTATGATTCATGATTCAATTCATGATTCATGATTCAATTCATGATTCAATTCATGATTCATTTCATGATTCATGATTTATTCCATGATTCATGATTCAATTCATGATTCAATTCATGATTCATTTCATGATTCATGATTCAATTCATGATTCATGGTTCATGATTCAATTCATGATTCATGATTCATTTCATGATTCATTTCATGATTCATGATTCATGATTCAATTCATGATTCATAATTCAATTCATGATTCATGATTCAATTCATAATTCATGATTCGAATAATGATTCATGATTCAATTCATGATTCATGATTCATGATTCAATTCATGATTCATAATTAGATTCATGATTCATGAATCGATTCATGATTCATGATACATAATTCATGATTAATTTCATGATTCATGATTCAATTTATGATTCATGATTCATGATTCAATTCATGATTCATGATTCATTTCATGATTCATGATTCATGATTCATTTTATGATTCATTCCATGATTCTTCATTCAATTCATGATTCAATTTAGGATTCATTTCATGATTCTTGATTCAATTCATGATTCATGATTCAATTCATGATTTAATTCATGATTCAATTCATGATTCAATTCATGATTCTTGATTCGATTCATTATTCATGAGTCAATTCATGATTCATGATTCATGATTCAATTCATGATTCATAATTCGATTCATGATTCAATTCATGATTCAATTCATTATTCATGAGTCAATTCATGATTCATGATTCAATTCATGATTCATAATTCGATTCATGATTCAATTCATGATTCATGATTCAATTCATGATTCATGATTCATGATTCAATTCATGATTCATGATTCAATTCATGATTCTTTTCATGATTTATTCCAAGATTCTTGATTCAATTCATGATTCAATTCATGATTTAATTCATGATTTTTGATTAAAATCATGATTCATGATTCAATTCATGATTCAATTCATGATTCATTTCATGATTCATGATTCATGATTCAATTCATGATTCAATTCATGATTCATGATTCGATTCATGATTCATGATTCAATTCATGATTCATGATTCATGATTCAATTCATGATTCATAATTCGATTCATGATTCATGATTTAATTCATGATTCATGATTCATGATTTGATTCATGATTCGTGATTCAATTCATGATTCAATTAATGATTCATAATTCAATTCATGATTCATGATTCATGATTTTAATTTGTGATTCATGATTCAATTCATGATTCATGATTCATTTCATGTTTTATTTCATGATTCATGATTCATTTCATGATTCAATTCATGATTCATGATTCAATTCATGATTCATTTCATGATTCATTTCATGATTCATTTCATGATTCATTTCATGATTCATGAATCATGATTCAATTCATGATTCATTTTATGATTCATGATTCAATTCATGATTCATGATTAATGATTCAATTCATGATTCATGATTTAATTCATGATTCATGATTCATTTCATGATTTATTCCATGATTCATGATTCAATTCATGATTCAATTCATGATTCATTTCATGATTCATGATTCAATTCATGATTCATGGTTCATGATTCAATTCATGATTCATGATTCAATTCATGATTCATGATTCAATTCATGATTCATTTCATGATTGATGATTCATGATTCATGATTCAATTCATGATTCATGATTCAATTCATGATTCAATTCATGATTCATGATTCAATTCATGATTCAATTCATAATTCCAAATTCGAATAATGATTCATGATTCATGATTCAATTCATGATTCATGATTTATGATTCAATTCATGATTCATGATTCATGATTCAATTCATGATTCATAATTAGATTCATGATTCATGATTCGATTCATGATTCATGATTCATAATTCATGATTCAATTCATGATTCATGATTCATGATTTGATTCATGACTCAATTCATGATTCATGATTCATTTCATGATTCGTTTCATGATTCAATTCATGATTCATGATTCAATTCATGATTCATGATTCATGATTTGATTCATGATTCATGATTCATTTCAATATTCATGAATCATGATTCGATTCATGATTCATGATTTAATTCATGATTCATGATTTGATTCATGATTTGTGATTCAATTCATGATTTAGTTCATGATTCATAATTTAATTCATTAATCATGATTCATGATTCGATTCATGATTCGTGATTCAATTTAATGATTCAATTCATGATTCATGATTCAATTCATGATTCATGATTCATGATTCAATTCATCATTCAATTTATGATTCATTTTATGATTCATGATTCAATTCATGATTTATGATTCAATTCATGATTCATTTCATGATTCATGAATCATGATTCAATTCATGATTCAATTCATGATTAATTTCATGATTCATGATTCAATTTATGATTCATGATTCATGATTCAAATCATGATTCATGATTCATTTCATGATTCATGATTCATGATTAATTTTATGATTCATTCCATGATTCTTGATTCAATTCATGATTCAATTTATGATTCATTTCATGATTCTTGATTCAATTTATGATTCATGACTCAATTCATGATTCATGATTCATTTCATGATTTATTTCATGATTCAATTCATGATTCAATTCATGATTCATGATTCGATTCATTATTCATCATTCAATTCATGATTCAAGATTCATGATTAAATTCATGATTCATAATTCGATTCATGATTCAAATCATGATTCAATTCATGATTTATGATTCATTTCATGTTTCATTTCATGATTCATTTTATGATTCATGAATCATGATTCAATTCATGATTCACATCATGATTCATTTCATGATTCATGATTCAATTTATGATTCATGATTCATGATTCAATTCATGATTCATGATTCAATTCATGATTCATGATTCATTTCATGATTCATTCCAAGATTCTTGATTCAATTCATGATTCAATTCATGATTCATGATTCAATTCATGATTCATGATTCAATTCATGATTCATAATTCGATTCATGATTCAATTCATGATTCAATTCATTATTCATGAGTCAATTCATGATTCATGATTCATGATTCAATTCATGATTCATAATTCGATTCATGATTCAATTCATGATTCATGATTCAATTCATGATTCATGATTCATGATTCAATTCATGATTCATGATTCAATTCATGATTCTTTTCATGATTTATTCCAAGATTCTTGATTCAATTCATGATTCAATTCATGATTTAATTCATGATTTTTGATTAAAATCATGATTCATGATTCAATTCATGATTCAATTCATGATTCATTTCATGATTCATGATTCATGATTCAATTCATGATTCAATTCATGATTCATGATTCGATTCATGATTCATGATTCAATTCATGATTCATGATTCATGATTCAATTCATGATTCCTAATTCGATTCATGATTCATGATTTAATTCATGATTCATGATTCATGATTTGATTCATGATTCGTGATTCAATTCATGATTCAATTCATGATTCATAATTCAATTCATGATTCATGATTCATGATTTTAATTTGTGATTCATGATTCAATTCATGATTCATGATTCATTTCATGTTTTATTTCATGATTCATGATTCATTTCATGATTCAATTCATGATTCATGATTCAATTCATGATTCATGATTCATTTCATGATTCATTTCATGATTCATTTCATGATTCATTTCATGATTCATGAATCATGATTCAATTCATGATTCATTTTATGATTCATGATTCAATTCATGATTCATGATTAATGATTCAATTCATGATTCATGATTTAATTCATGATTCATGATTCATTTCATGATTTATTCCATGATTCATGATTCAATTCATGATTCAATTCATGATTCATTTCATGATTCATGATTCAATTCATGATTCATGGTTCATGATTCAATTCATGATTCATGATTCAATTCATGATTCATGATTCAATTCATGATTCATTTCATGATTGATGATTCATGATTGATGATTCAATTCATGATTCATGATTCAATTCATGATTCAATTCATGATTCATGATTCAATTCATGATTCAATTCATAATTCCAAATTCGAATAATGATTCATGATTCATGATTCAATTCATGATTCATGATTTATGATTCAATTCATGATTCATGATTCATGATTCAATTCATGATTCATAATTAGATTCATGATTCATGATTCGATTCATGATTCATGATTCATAATTCATGATTCAATTCATGATTCATGATTCATGATTTGATTCATGACTCAATTCATGATTCATGATTCATTTCATGATTCGTTTCATGATTCAATTCATGATTCATGATTCAATTCATGATTCATGATTCATGATTTGATTCATGATTCATGATTCATGATTCATGATTCATTTCAATATTCATGAATCATGATTCGATTCATGATTCATGATTTAATTCATGATTCATGATTTGATTCATGATTTGTGATTCAATTCATGATTTAGTTCATGATTCATAATTTAATTCATTAATCATGATTCATGATTCGATTCATGATTCGTGATTCAATTTAATGATTCAATTCATGATTCATGATTCAATTCATGATTCATGATTCATGATTCAATTCATCATTCAATTTATGATTCATTTTATGATTCATGATTCAATTCATGATTTATGATTTAATTCATGATTCATTTCATGATTCATGAATCATGATTCAATTCATGATTCAATTCATGATTAATTTCATGATTCATGATTCAATTTATGATTCATGATTCATGATTCAAATCATGATTCATGATTCATTTCATGATTCATGATTCATGATTAATTTTATGATTCATTCCATGATTCTTGATTCAATTCATGATTCAATTTATGATTCATTTCATGATTCTTGATTCAATTTATGATTCATGACTCAATTCATGATTCATGATTCATTTCATGATTTATTTCTTGATTCATAAATCATGATTCAATTCATAATTCATGATTCATTTCATGATTTAATTCATGATTCAATTCATGATTCAATTCATGATTCATGATTCGATTCATTATTCATCATTCAATTCATGATTCAAGATTCATGATTAAATTCATGATTCATAATTCGATTCATGATTCAAATCATGATTCAATTCATGATTTATGATTCATTTCATGTTTCATTTCATGATTCATTTTATGATTCATGAATCATGATTCAATTCATGATTCACATCATGATTCATTTCATGATTCATGATTCAATTTATGATTCATGATTCATGATTCAATTCATGATTCATGATTCAATTCATGATTCATGATTCATTTCATGATTCATTCCAAGATTCTTGATTCAATTCATGATTCAATTCATGATTCATGATTCAATTCATGATTCATGATTCAATTCATGATTCATGATTCAATTCATGATTCATGATTCAATTCATGATTCATGATTTAATTCATGATTCATGATTTGATTCGTGATTAAATTCATGATTCAATTCATGATTCATAATTCAATTCATGATTCATGATTCATGATTTTAATTTATGATTCATGATTCAATTCATGATTCATTTCATGTTTTATTTCATGATTCATTATTCATTTCATGATTCAATTCATGATTCATGATTCAATTCATGATTCATTTCATGATTCATTTCATGATTCATGAATCATAATTCAATTCATGATTCAATTCATGATTCATTTTTTGATTCATGATTCAATTCATGATTCATGATTAATGATTCAATTCATGATTCATGATTCAATTCATGATTCATTTCATGATTTATTCCATGATTCATGATTCAATTCATGATTCAATTCATGATTCATTTCATGATTCATGATTCAATTCATGATTCATGGTTCATGATTCAATTCATGATTCATGATACAATTCATGATTCATGATTCAATTCATGATTCAATTCATGATTCATAATTCAATTCATGATTCAATTCATGATTCAATTCATAATTCATGATTCGAATAATGATTCATGATTCAATTCATGATTCATGATTCATGATTCAATTCATGATTCATAATTAGATTCATGATTCATGAATCGATTCATGATTCGATTTATTAATCATGATTCATGATTCATGATTTGATTCATGATTCATGATTCATGATTCGTTTCATGATTCATGATTCATGATTCAATTCATGATTCATGATTTGATTCATTATTCATGATTCAATTCATGATTCATGATTCATTATTCAATTCATGATTCATGATTCATGATTTGATTCATGATTCATGATTCATGATTCATGATTCGTTTCAATATTCATGAATCATGATTCGATTCATGATTCATGATTTAATTCATGATTCATGATTCATGATTTGATTCATGATTTGTGATTCAATTCATGATTTAGTTCATGATTCATAATTTAATTCATTAATCATGATTCATGATTCGATTCATGATTCGTGATTCAATTTAAAGATTTAATTCATGATTCATAATTCAATTCATTAATCATGATTCATGATTCGATTCATGATTCATGATTCAATTCATGATACATGATTCATGATTCGATTTATTATTCATGATCATGGTTCATTTTTTGATTCATGATTCAATTTATGATTCATGATTCATTTCATGATTCATGATACAATTCATGATTCATGAATCAATTCATGATTCATGAATCAATTCATGATTCAATTCATGATTCATGATTCAATTTATTATTCATGATTCAATTCATGATTCATGATTCGATTCATTATTCCATTCATAATTCAATTCATGATTCAATTCATGATTCATGATTTGATTCATGATTCCTGATTCGTTTCATGATTCATGATTTAATTCATGATTCATGATTGATGATTTGATTCATTATTCATGATTCATGATTCAATTCATGATTCATGATTCATGAATCATGATTCGATTCATGAATCATTATTTATGACTTAATTCATGATTCATGATTCATGATTTGATTCATGATTTGTGATTCAATTCATGATTCAATTCATGATTCATAATTCAATTCAAGATTCATGATTCAATTCATTAATCTTGATTCATGATTCAATTCATTAATCTTGATTCATGATTCAATTCATTAATCATGATTCGATTCACGATTCATGATTCAATTCAGGATTCATTAATCATGATTCGATTCATTATTCATGATCATGGTTCATTTTTCAATTCATGATTCAATTCATGATTCATGATTCATTATTCGATTCATGATTCAATTCATGATTCATGATTCAATTGATGATTCATGATTCAATTCATGATATAATTCACGATTCATTATTCGATCCATGATTCAATTCATGAATTATGATTCGATTCATTATTCCATTCATAATTCAATTCATGATTGATGATTCAATTCATGATTCAAGATTTGATTCATGATTCATGATTCAATTCATGATTCATGATTCGATTCATGATTCATGATTCAATTCATGATTCATGATTCGATTCATGATTCATAATTCGTGATTCATGATTCAATTCATGATTCATGATTCATGTTTTGATTCATGATTCATGATTCATGATTCATGAATCGTTTAATGATTCATGATTCATGATTAAAATCATGATTCATGATTCATGATTTGATTCATTATTCATGATTCATGATTCAAATCATGATTCATGATCCATGAATCATGATTCGATTCATGATTCATAATTCAATTAATGATTCATGATTCATGATTTAATTCATAATTCATGATTCATGATTCGATTCATGATTCAATTCATGATTCATTTCATGATCTATGATTCAATTCATGATTCATGATTCAATTTATGATTCATGATTCAATATATGATTCATTATTCATTTCATGTTTCATTTCATGATTCATGATTCAATTCATGATTCAATACATGATTGATGATTCAATTCATGATTCATGATTCATTTCATGATTCATGATTCAATTCATGATTCATGATTCATTTCATGATTCATTTCATGATTCATGAATCATGATTCAATTCATCATTCAATTCATGATTCATTTTATGATTCATGATTCAATTCATAATTCATTTCATGTTTCATTTCATGATTCATGATTCAATTCATGATTCAATTCATGATTCATGATTCAATTCATGATTCATTTCATGATTCATGAATCATGATTCATGAATCATGATTCATGAATCATGATTCATGAATCATGATTCATGAATCATGATTCAATTCATGATTCAATTCATGATTCAATTCATGATTCATTTCATGATTCATGATTCAATTTATAATTCATGACTCATGATTCAATTCATGATTCATGATTCAATTCATTATTCATTTCTTGATTCATGATTCAATTCATGATTCATGATTCAATTCATGATTCATGATTCATAATTCGATTCATTATTCCATTCATAATTCAATTCATGATTCAATTCATGATTCATGATCAATGATTCAATTCATGATTCATGATTCGATTCATGATTCAATTCATGATTCATGATTCGATTCATGATTCATGATTCGATTCATGATTCATAATTTATGATTCATGATTAAATTAATGATTAATGATTAAATTCATGATTCATGGTTCATGAATCATGATTCGAATTATGATTCATGATTCATGATTTAATTCATGATTCATGATTCAATTTATGATTCATTTCATGATTCATGATTCAATTCATGATTAATTTTTATGATTCATTTTATGATTCATTTTATGATTCATGAATCATGATTCAATTCATGATTCAATTCATGATTCATTTCATGATTCATGATTCAATTTATGATTCATGATTCATTTCATGATTCATTCCATGATTTTCGATTCAATTCATGATTCATTATTGAATTCATGATTCATGATTGATTTCATGATTCATTTCTTGATTCATGATTCATGATTCAATTCATGATTCAATTCATGATTCAATTCATGATTCATGATTCATTTCATTATTAAATTCATGATTCATAATTCAATTCATGATTCAATTCATGATTCATGATTCGATTCATGATTTAATTCATGATTCATGATTCAATTCATTAATCATGATTCATGATTCAATTCATGATTCATGATTCATGATTCATGATTCATTATTCGATTCATGATTCAATTCATGATTCATGTTTCAATTCATGATTCATGATTAAATTCATGATTCAATTCATGATTCGATTCATGATTCATGATTCAATTCATGATTCATAATTCGATTTATGATTCATGAATCAATTCATGATTCAATTCATGATTCATGAATTGAATCATGAGTTCATTTTTCAATTTGATTCATGAATCAATTCATGATTCAATTCATGATTCATGATTCGATTCATGATTCATATTTAAATTCATGATTCATGATTCAATTCATGATTCATTTCATGATTCATGATTCATGATTTAATTCATGATTCAATTCATGATTCATGATTCAATTCATGATTCATGATTCATTTAATGATTTAATTTCATGATTCATTTCATGATTCATGATTCATAATTCAATTCATGATTCAATTCATGATTCATGATTCAATTCATGATTCATAATTCGATTTATGATTCATGAATCAATTCATGATTCAATTTATGATTCATGATTCGTTTCATGATTCATGATTTATGATTTAATTCATTAATCATGATTCATATTTCGATTCATGATTCAATTTATGATTCATGATTTATGATTCGATTCATTATTCATGATCATGGTTCATTTTTCAATTCATGATTCATGATTCAATTCATGATTCATGATTCAATTCAAGATTCAATTCATGATTCATTATTCGATTCATGATTCAATTCATGATTCATGATTTGATTCATTATTCAATTCATAATTTAATTGATGATTCAATTCATGATTCATGATTCGATTCATGATTCAATTCATGATTCATGATTTATGATTCAATTCATAATTCATGATTCATGATTCAATTTATGATTCATGATTCAATTCATGATTCATGATTCATTGTTTGATTCATGATTCAATTCTTGATTCAATTCATGATTCATTTCATGATTCATGATTCAATTCATGATTCATGATTCATGATTCAATTCATGATTCATGATTCAATTCATGATTCATAATTCATTTCATGTTTCATTTCATGATTCATGATTCATGATTGAATTCATGATTAAATTCATGATTCAAGATTCAATTCATGATTCATTTCATGATTCATTTTATGATTCATGAATCATGATTCAATTCATGATTCAATTAATGATTCATTTCATGATTCATGATTCAATTTGATTCATGATTCATTTCATGATTCATTCCATGATTCTCGATTCAATTCATGATTCATTATTGAATTCATGATTCATGATTGATTTCATGATTCATTTCTTGATTCATGATTCATGATTCAATTCATGATTCAATTCATGATTCATGATTCAATTCATGATTCATGATTCATTTCATTATTAAATTCATGATTCATAATTCAATTCATGATTCAATTCATGATTCATGATTCGATTCATGATTTAATTCATGATTCATGATTCATGAATCATGATTCGATTCATGATTCATGATTCATGACTTAATTCATGATTTGTGATTCAATTCTTGATTCAATTCATGATTCATGATTCAATTCATTAATCATGATTCATGATTCGATTCATGATTCATGATTCAATTCATGATTCATGATTCATGATTCATGATTCATGATTCATTATTCGATTCATGATTCAATTCATGATTCATGTTTCAATTCATGATTCATGATTAAATTCATGATTCAATTCATGATTCGATTCATGATTCATGATTCAATTCATGATTAATGATTCATGATTCAATTCATGATTCATAATTCGATGTATGATTCATGAATCAATTCATGATTCAATTCATGATTCATGATTTGAATCATGAGTTCATTTTTCAATTTGATTCATGATTCATGAATCAATTCATGATTCAATTCATGATTCATGATTCGATTCATGATTCATATTTAAATTCATGATTCAATTCATGATTCATTTCATGATTCATTTTATGATTCATGATTCATGATTTAATTCATGATTCAATTCATGATTCATGATTCAATTCATGATTCATGATTCATTTAATGATTTAATTTCATGATTCATTTCATGATTCATGATTCATAATTCAATTCATGATTCATGATTCATGATTCAATTCATGATTCATAATTCGATTTATGATTCATGAATCAATTCATGATTCAATTTATGATTCATGATTCGTTTCATGATTCATGATTTATGATTTAATTCATTAATCATGATTCATATTTCGATTCATGATTCAATTTATGATTCCTGATTTATGATTCGATTCATTATTCATGATCATGGTTCATTTTTCAATTCATGATTCATGATTCAATTCATGATTCATGATTCAATTCAAGATTCAATTCATGATTCATTATTCGATTCATGATTCATGATTCAATTCATGATTCATGATTTGATTCATTATTCAATTCATAATTTAATTGATGATTCAATTCATGATTCATGATTCGATTCATGATTCGATTCATGATTTATGATTCAATTCATAATTCATGATTCATGATTCAATTTATGATTCATGATTCAATTCATGATTCATGATTCATTGTTTGATTCATGATTCAATTCTTGATTCAATTCATGATTCATTTCATGATTCATGATTCAATTCATGATTCATGATTCATGATTCATGATTCAATTCATGATTCATGATTCAATTCATGATTCATAATTCATTTCATGTTTTATTTCATGATTCATGATTCATGATTGAATTCATGATTAAATTCATGATTCAAGATTCAATTCATGATTCATTTCATGATTCATTTTATGATTCATGAATCATGATTCAATTCATGATTCATTTCATGATTCATGATTCAATTTATGATTCATGATTCATTTCATGATTCATTCCATGATTCTCGATTCAATTCATGATTCAATTTATGATTCATTTCATGATTCTTGATTCAATTCATGATTCAATTCATGATTCATGATTCAATTCATGATTCATGATTCATTTCATGATTAAATTCATGATTCATAATTCAATTCATGATTCAATTCATGATTCATAATTCAATTCATGATTCATGATTCATGATTTTAATTTATGATTCATGATTCAATTCATGATTCATGATTCATTTCATGTTTTATTTCATGATTCATTATTCATTTCATGATTCATGATTCAATTCATGATTCATGATTCAATTCATGATTCATGATTCAATTCATGATTCATTTCATGATTCATGAATCATAATTCAATTCATGATTCAATTCATGATTCATTTTATAATTCATGATTCAATTCATGAATCATGATTAATGATTCAATTCATGATTCATGATTCAATTCATGATTCATGATTTATTCCATGATTCATGATTCAATTCATGATTCATTTCATGATTCATGATTCAATTCATGATTCATGGTTCATGATTCAATTCATGATTCATGATTCAATTCATGATTCATGATTCATGATTCAATTCATGATTCAATTCATGATTCATAATTCAATTCATGATTCATGATTCAATTCATGATTCAATTCATAATTCATGATTCGAATAATGATTCATGATTCATGATTCATGATTCAATTCATGATTCATAATTAGATTCATGATTCATGAATCGATTCATGATTTGATTCATGATTCATGATTTGATTCATGATGCATGATTCATGATTCGTTTCATGATTCATGATTCATGATTCAATTCATGATTCATGATTCATGATTCAATTCATGATTCATGATTCAATTCATGATTCATGATTCATGATTCATGATTCAATTCATGATTCATGATTCATGATTTGATTCATGATTCATGATTCATGATTCATGATTCGTTTCAATATTCATGAATCATGATTCGATTCATGATTCATGATTTAATTCATGATTCATGATTCATGATTAGATTCATGATTTGTGATTCAATTTAAAGATTTAATTTATGATTCATAATTCAATTCATTAATCATGATTCATGATTCGATTCATGATTCAATTCATGATACATGATTCATGATTCGATTTATTATTCATGATCATGGTTCATTTTTTGATTCATGATTCAATTTATGATTCATGATTCATTTCATGATTCATGATACAATTCATGATTCATGAATCAATTCATGATTCAATTCATGATTCATGATTCAATTTATGATTCATGATTCAATTCATGATTCATGATTCGATTCATTATTCCATTCATAATTCAATTCATGATTCATGATTCAATTCATGATTCATGATTTGATTCATGATTCATGATTCATGATTCGTTTCATGATTCATGATTCATTATTTAATTCATGATTCATGATTCATGATTTGATTCATTATTCATGATTCATGATTCAATTCATGATTCATGATTCATGAATCATGATTCGATTCATGATTCATTATTTATGACATAATTCATGATTCATGATTCATGATTTGATTCATGATTTGTGATTCAATTCATGATTCAATTCATGATTCATAATTCAATTCAAGATTCATGATTCAATTCATTAATCATGATTCATGATTCGAATTATTATTCATGATCATGGTTCATTTTTCAATTCATGATTCAATTCATGATTCATGATTCATTATTCGATTCATGATTCAATTCATGATTCATGATTCAATTCATGATTCATGATTCAATTCATGATATAATTCACGATTCATTATTCGATCCATGATTCAATTCATGAATTATGATTCATCATTCGATTCATTATTCCATTCATAATTCAATTCATGATTGATGATTCAATTCATGATTCAAGATTTGATTCATGATTCATGATTCAATTCATGATTCATGATTCGATTCATGATTCATGATTCAATTCATGATTCATGATTCGATTCATGATTCATAATTCGTGATTCATGATTCATTTCATGATTAATTCATGATTCATGAATCATGATTCAATTCATGATTCATGATTCATTTCATGATTCATTCATGATTCATGAATCATGATTCAATTCATCATTCAATTCATTAATCATTTTATGATTCATGATTCAATTCATGATTCATGATTCATTTCATGCTTCATTTCATGATTCATGATTCAATTCATGATTCAATTCATGATTCATGATTCAATTCATGATTCATTTCATGATTCATGAATCATGATTCATGATTCAATTTATAATTCATGATTCATGATTCAATTCATGATTCATGATTCAATTCATGATTCATGCTTCATTTCATTATTCATTTCTTGATTCATGATTCAATTCATGATTCATGATTCAATTCATGATTCATAATTCGATTCATTATTCCATTCATAATTCAATTCATGATTCAATTCATGATTCGATTCATGATTCATGATTAATGATTCAATTCATGATTCATGATTCGATTCATGATTCATGATTCAATTCATGATTCATGATTCAATTCATGATTCATGATTCAATTCATGATTCATGATTCAATTCATGATTCATGATTCAATTCATGATTCATAATTCATGATTCATGATTAAATTCATGATTCATGATTCATGAATCATGATTCGAATTATGATTCATGATTCATGATTTAATTCATGATTCATGATTTGATTCATGATTCGTGGTTCAATTCATGATTCAATTTATGATTCATGATTCAATTCATGATTCATGATTCATTTCATGATTCATGATTCAATTCATGATTCATTTTTATGATTCATGAATCATGATTCAATTCATCATTCAATTCATGATTCATTTTATGATTTATGATTCATGATTTAATTCATGATTCATGATTCAATTCATGATTCATAATTCATTTCATGTTTCATTTCATGATTCATGATTCATGATTGAATTCATGATTAAATTCATGATTCAAGATTCAGTTCATGATTCATTTCATGATTCATTTTATGATTCATGAATCATGATTCAATTCATGATTCAATTCATTATTCATTATTCAATTCATGATTCATGATTGATTTCATGATTCATTTCTTGATTCATGATTCAATTCATGATTCAATTCATGATTCATGATTCATTTCATGATTAAATTCATGATTCATAATTCAATTCATGATTCAATTCATGATTCATGATTCGATTCATGATTCATGATTCAATTCATGATTCATGATTCATGATTCGATTCATGATTCAATTCATGATTCATTATTCGATTCATGATTCAATTCATGATTCATGTTTCAATTCATGATTCATGATTCAATTCATGATTCGATTCATGATTCAATTCATGATTAATGATTCATGATTCAATTCATGATTCATAATTCGATTTATGATTCATGAATCAATTCATGATTCAATTCATGATTCATGAATTGAATCATCAGTTCATTTTTCAATTTGATTCATGATTCATGAATCAATTCATGATTCAATTCATGATTCATGATTCGATTCATGATTCATATTTAAATTCATGATTCATGATTCAATTCATGATTCATTTCATGATTCATTTTATGATTCATGATTCATGATTTAATTCATGATTCAATTCATGATTCATGATTCAATTCATGATTCATGATTCATTTAATGATTTAATTCATGATTCATTTCATGATTCATGATTCAATTCATGATTCATGATTCATGATTCATGATTAATGATTCATAATTCAATTTATGATTCATGAATCAATTCATGATTCAATTCATGATTCATGATTTGTTTCATGATTCATGATTTATGATTTAATTCATTAATCATGATTCATGATTCGATTCATGATTCATGATTCAATTTATGATTCATGATTTATGATTCGATTCATTATTCATGATCATGGTTCATTTTTCAATTCATGATTCATGATTCAATTCATGATTCATGATTCAATTCAAGATTCAATTCATGATTCATTATTCGATTCATGATTCATGATTCAATTCATGATTCATGATTCATGATTCAATTCATAATTCATGATTCATGATTCAATTTATTATTCATGATTCAATTCATGATTCATAATTCATTGTTCGATTCATGATTCATGATTCAATTCTTGATTCAATTCATGATTCATTTCATGATTCAATTCATGATTCATGATTCATAATTCAATTCATGATTTGATTCATGATTCATGATTCGATTCATGATTCATGATTCATAATTCAATTCATGATTCATGATTCATGATTTGATTCATGAGTCATGATTCGATACATGATTCATGATTCGATTCATGATTCATGATTCATGATTCATGATTTGATTCATGATTCATGATTCATGATTTGATTCATGATTCATGATTCATGATTCATTTCATGATTCATGATTCATGATTCAATTCATGAGTCATGATTCATGATTTAATTCATGATTCATGATTCATGATTCATTTCATGATTCATGATTCATGATTCAATTCATGAGTCATGATTCGATACATGATTCATGATTCGATTCATGATTCATGATTCATTTCATGATTCATGATTCATGATTCATGATTCATTTCATGATTCATTTCATGATTCATGATTCATGATTTGATTCATGATTCATGATTCATGATTCATGATTCAATTCATGAGTCATGATTCATGATTTAATTCATGATTCGGGATTCAATTCATGATTCAATTCATAATTCAATTCATGATTCATTTCATGATTCATGATTCAATTCATGATTCATGAATCATGATTCGATTCATGATTCATGATTTAATTCATAATTCATGATTCATGATTCAATTCATGATTCAATTCATAATTCAATTCATGATTCAATTCATGATTCATGATTCAATTTATGATTCATGATTCAATTCATGATTCATGATTCATTTCATGTTTTATTTCATGATTCGTGATTCAATTCATGATTCAATTCATGATTCAATTCATGATTCAATTCATGATTCATGATTCATTTCATGATTCATTTCATGATTCATGAATCATAATTCAATTCATGATTCATTTTATGATTCATGATTCATGATTCAATTCATGATTCAATTCATGATTCATGATTCATTTCATGATTTATTCCATGATTCATGATTTAATTCATGATTCAATTAATGATTCATTTCATGATTCATGATCCAATTCATGATTCATGGTTCATGATTCAATTCATGATTCATGATTCAATTCATGATTTATGACTCATTTCATGATTCATGATTCATTTCATGATTCATTTCATGATTCATGATTCAATTCATGATTCATGATTCAAATTCATGATTCAATTCATGATTCATTATTCGATTCATGATTCATGATTCATGATTCATGATTCGATTCATTATTCCATTCATAATTCAATTCATGATTCATGATTCAATTCATGATTCATGATTCGATTTAGGATTCATGATTCAATTCATAATTCAATTCATGATTCATGATTCAATTCATGATTCATGATTCGATTCATGATTCATGATTCAATTCATGATTCATGATTCATGATTTGATTCATTATTCATGATTCATGATTCATGATTCGTTTCATGATTCATGATTCATGATTCAATTCATGATTCATGATTCATGATTAAATTCATGATTCATGATTCAATTCATGATTCATGATTTGATTCATGATTCATGATTCGTTTCAATATTCATGAATCATGATTCGATTCATGATTCATGTTTTAATTCATGATTCATGATTCATGATTTGATTCATGATTCGTGATTCAATTCATGATTTAATTCATGATTCATAATTCAATTCATTAATCATGACTCATGATTCGATTCATGATTCAATTTATAATTCATGATTCATGATTGAATTCATGATTCATGTTTTAATTCATGATTCAATTCATGATTCATGTTTTAATTCATGACTCATGATTCAATTCATGATTTATGAATCATGATTCAATTCATGATTCAATTCATGATTCATAATTCTTAATTCATCATTCGATTCATGATTCATGATTCGATTCATGATTCAATTCATGATTCATAATTCATGATTCAATTTATGTTTCATGATTCGATTCATGATTCATGATTCAATTCTTGATTCATGATTCATGATTCGATTCATGATTCATGATTTAATTCATGATTCATGATTTATGACTCAATGCATGATTCATGATTTATTTCATGATTCAATTCATGGTTGATGAATCTTGATTCAATTCATGATTTATTTCTTGATTCATGTTTCAATTCATGATTCAATTTATAATTCATGATTCATGATTCAATTCATGATTCATGATTCGATTCATGATTCATGATTCAATTCATGATTCATGATTGATGATTAATGATTGATGATTCATGATTCATGACTCATGATTTAATTCATGATTCATGATTCAATTCACGATTCAAGATTTATTTCATGATTCAATTCATGGTTTATGAATCTTGACTCAATTCATCATTTATTTCATGATTCATGATTCAATTCATGATTCATGATTCAATTCATTATTCATTATTCATGATTCATGATTTGATTTATGATTCATGATTCATGATTAAATTCATGATTCATGATTAAATTCATGATTCATGATTCGATTTATGATTCATGATTCAATTCATGAATCATAATTCGATTCATGATTTAATTCATTAATCATAATTCATGATTCGATTCATGATTCAATTCATGATTCATTATTCGATTCATGATTCAATTCATGATTCATGATTCGATTCATTATTCCATTCATAATTCAATTCGTGATTCATGATTCGATTCATGATTCATGATTCGATTCATGATTCATGATTCATGATTCAATTCATGATTCATGATTCATGATTCGATTCATGATTCATGATTCAATTCATCATTCATGATTCATGATTCGATTCATGATTAAATTCATGATTCATGATTCGATTTATGATTTATGATTCATAATTCATGATTCATGATTCAATTCATGATTCATGACTCATGATTTGATTTATGATTCATGATTCATTATTCGAGATTCAATTTATGATTCATGATTCATGAATCATGATTCGATTCATGATTCATGATTTATGATTCAATTCATAATTCATGATTCATGATTCGATTCATGATTCAATTCATGATTCATTTTATGATTCATTTTATGATTCATGATTCAATTCATGATTCATGATTCAGTTTATGATTCATGATTCATTTCATGATTCATGAATCATGATTCAATTCATCATTCAATTCATGATTCATTTCATGATTCATGATTCAATTTATGATTCATGATTCATGATTCAATTCATGATTCATGATTCAATTCATGATTCATGATTCATTTTATGATTCATTCCATTATTCTTGATTCAATTCATGATTCAATTTATGATTTATTTTTTAAGATTCTTGATTCAATTCATGATTCATGATTCATTTCATGATTTATTTCTTGATTCATGATTCAATTCATGATTCGATTCATGATTCATGATTCAATTCATGATTTATGATTCAATTCATGATTCATTAGTTTCATGATTCAATTCATGATTCATGATTCATGATTCAATTCATGATTCATGATTCAATTCATGATTTATGATTCATTTCATGTTTCATTTCATGATTCATGATTTATGATTCAATTCATAATTCATGATTCATGATTCGATTCATGATTCAATTCATGATTCAATTCATGATTCATTTTATGATTCATGATTCAATTCATGATTCATGATTCAGTTTATGATTCATGATTCAATTCATGATTCATGATTCATTTTATGATTCATTCCATTATTCTTGATTCAATTCATGATTCAATTTATGATTTATTTTTCAAGAATCTTGATTCAATTCATGATTCATGATTCATTTCATGATTTATTTCTTGATTCATGATTCAATTCATGATTCGATTCATGATTCATGATTCAATTCATGATTTATGATTCAATTCATGATTCATGATTCGTTTCAT
Source organism: Mixophyes fleayi (assembly GCF_038048845.1). Lineage (NCBI taxonomy): Eukaryota > Metazoa > Chordata > Amphibia > Anura > Limnodynastidae > Mixophyes > Mixophyes fleayi. Next base: position 28,067 of record NW_027448022.1, on the reverse strand, counting down.
GATTCATGATTCAATTCATGGTTCATGATTCATGATTCAATTCATGATTCATGATTCAATTCATGATTTATGATTCATTTCATGATTCATGATTCATGATTCAATTCATGATTCAATTCATGATTCATTTCATGATTCATGAATCATGATTTAATTCATGATTCATGAATCATGATTCAATTCATGATTCACATCATGATTAATTTCATGATTCATGATTCAATTTATGATTCATGATTCATGATTCATTACATGATTCTTGATTCAATTGATGATTCAATTTATGATTCATTTCATGATTCTTGATTCAATTCATGATTCATGATTCAATTCATGATTCATATTTCAATTCATGATTCATGATTCAATTCATGATTCATTTCATGATTCATGTTTCAATTCATGATTAAATTTATGATTCAATTCATGATTCGATTCATTATTCATGATTCAATTCATGATTAATGAATCATGATTCAATTCATGATTCATAATTCGATTCATGATTCATGAATCAATTCATGATTCAATTCATGATTCATGATTCGATTCATGATTCATATTTCAATTCATGATTCATGATTCAATTCATGATTCATTTTATGATTCATGATTCATGATTTAATTCATGATTCATGATTCAATTCATGATTCATGATTGATTTAATGATTTAATTCATGATTCATTTCATGATTCATGATTCATAATTCAATTCATGATTCATGATTCACGATTCAATTCATGATTCATAATTCGATTTATGATTCATGAATCAATTCGTGATTCAATTCATGATTCATGATTCTTTTCATGATTCATGATTCAATTTATGATTCATGATTTATGATTCGATTCATTATTCATGATCATGGTTCATTTTTCAATTCATGATTCATGATTCAATTCATGATTCATGATTCATGATTCAATTCATGATTCATGATTCAATTCAAGATTCAATTCATGATTCATTATTCGATTAATGATTCATGATTCAATTCATTATTCAATATATAATTTAATTGATGATTCAATTCATGATTCATGATTCGATTCATGATTCATGATTCAATTCATGATTCATGATTCATGATTCAATTCATGATTCATGATTCAATTCATGATTTATGATTCATTTCATGTTTCATTTCATGATTCATGATTCATGATTCAATTCATGATTCATTTCATGATTCATTTCATGATTCATGAATCATGATTCAATTCATGATTCATGATTCATGATTCAATTCATGATTTATGATTCATTTCATGTTTCATTTCATGATTCATGATTCATGATTCAATTCATGATTCATTTCATGATTCATTTCATGATTCATGAATCATGATTCAATTCATGATTCATGAATCATGATTCAATTCATGATTCATGATTCATTCCATGATTCTTGATTCAATTGATGATTCAATTTATGATTCATTTCATGATTCTTGATTCAATTCATAATTCATGATTCAATTCATGATTTATGATTCATTTCATGATTCATTTTATGATTCATAAATCATGATATAATTCATGATTCAATTCATGATTCATGATTAAATTCATGATTCAATTCATGATTCGATTCATTATTCATGATTCAATTCATGATTCATAATTCGATTCATGATTCATATTTCAATTCATGATTCATGATTCATTTCATGATTCATTTTATGATTCATGATTCATGATTTAATTCATGATTCAATTCATGATTCATGATTCATTTAATGATGTAATTCATGATTCATTTCATGATTCATGATTCATAATTCAATTCATGATTCAATTCATGATTCATGATTCATGATTCAATTCATGATTCATAATTCGATTTATGATTCATGAATCAATTCGTGATTCAATTCATGATTCATGATTCATTTCATGATTCATGATTCAATTTATGATTCATGATTTATGATTCGATTCATTATTCATGATCATGGTTCATTTTTCAATTCATGATTCATGATTCAATTCATGATTCATGATTCAATTCAAGATTCAATTCATGATTCATTATTCGATTCATGATTCATGATTCAATTCATGATTCATGATTCGATTCATTATTCAATATATAATTTAATTGATGATTCAATTCATGATTCATGATTCGATTCATTATTCATGATTCAATTCATGATTCATGATTCATGATTCAATTCAAAATTTATGATTCATGATTCAATTTATGATTCATGATTTAATTCATGATTCATGATTCATTGTTTGATTCATGATTCATGATTCAATTCTTGATTCAATTCATGATTCATTTCATGATTCATGATTCAATTCATGATTCATGATTCATAATTCAATTCATGATTCATGATTCATTTCATGAGTCATGATTCGATACATGATTCATGATTCGATTCATGATTCATAATTCAATTCATGATTCATAATTCATGATTTGATTCATGATTCATGATTCATGATTCATGATTCATTTCATGATTCATGATTCATGATTCAATTCATGATTCATGATTCGATACATGATTCATGATTCGATTCATGATTCATGATTCATAATTCATTATTCATGATTCATGATTCATGATTTGATTCATAATTCATGATTCATGATTCATTTCATGATTCATGATTCATGATTCAATTCATGAGTCATGATTCATGATTTAATTCATGATTCATGATTCATGATTCAATTCATGATTCATGATTCATGAATCATGATTCGATTCATGATTCATGATTTAATTCATGATTCATGATTCATCATTTGATTCATGATTCGTGATTCAATTCATGATTCAATTCATAATTCATTTCATGATTCATTTCATGATTCATGATTCAATTCATGATTCATGATTCATGATTTGATTCATGATTCATGATTCATGATTTAATTCATGATTCGTGATTCAATTCATGATTCAATTCATAATTCAATTCATGATTCATTTCATGATTCATGATTCAATTCATGATTCATGATTCAATTTATGATTCATGATTCGATTCATGATTCATTTCATGTTTTATTTCATGATTCATGATTTAATTCATGATTCAATTCATGATTCATGATTCATGATTCATGATTTGATTCATGATTCATGATTTAATTCATGATTCGTGATTCAATTCATGATTTAATTCATAATTCAATTCATGATTCATTTCATGATTCATGATTCATTTTATAATTCATGATTCAATTCATGATTCATGATTCAATTCATGATTCATGATTCATTTCATGATTTATTCCATGATTCATGATTTAATTCATGATTTAATTCATATTTCATTTCATGATTCATTTCATGATTCATGATCCAATTCATGATTCATGATTCATGATCCAATTCATGATTCATGGTTCATGATTCAATTCATGATTCATGATTCAATTCATGATTCAATTCATGATTCATGATTCATTTCATGATTCATTTCATGATTCATGAATCATAATTCAATTCATGATTCATTTTATGATTCATGATTCAATTCATGATTCATGATTCAATTCATGATTCATGATTCATTTCATGATTTATTCCATGATTCATGATTTAATTCATGATTCAATTCATGATTCATTTCATGATTCATGATCCAATTCATGATTCATGGTTCATGATTCAATTCATGATTCATGATTCAATTCATGATTTATTTCTTGATTCATGATTCAGTTCATGATTCAATTCATGATTCGATTCATGATTCAATTCATGATTTATGATGCAATTCATGATTCATGATTCGTTTCATGATTCATGATTCAATTCATGATTCATGATTCAATTCATGATTCATGATTCAATTCATGATTTATGATTCATTTCATGTTTCATTTCATGATTCATGATTCATGATTCAATTCATGATTCAATTCATGATTCATTTCATGATTCATGAATCATGATTCAATTCATGATTCATAAATCATGATTCAATTTATGATTCACATCATGATTAATTTCATGATTCATGATTCAATTTATGATTGATGATTCATGATTCAATTCATGATTTATGATTCATTCCATGATTCTTGATTCAATTGATGATTCAATTTATAATTCATTTCATGATTCTTGATTCAATTCATGATTCATGATTCAATTCATGATTTATGATTCATTTCATGATTCATTTTATGATTCATGATTCATGATTTAATTCATGATTCATGTTTCAATTCATGATTCATGATTAAATTCATGATTCAATTCATGATTCGATTCATGATTCATGATTCAATTCATGATTAATGATTCATGATTCAATTCATGATTCATAATTCGATTCATGAATCAATTCATGATTCAATTCATGATTCATGATTCGATTCATGAGTTCATTTTTCAATTTGATTCATGATTCATGAATCAATTCATGATTCAATTCATGATTCATGATTCAATTCATGATTCATGATTCGATTCATGATTCATATTTCAATTCATGATTCATGATTCAATTCATGATTCATTTCATGATTCATTTTATGATTCATGATTCATGATTTAATTCATGATTCAATTCATGATTCATGATTCAATTCATGATTCATGATTCATTTAATGATTTAATTCATGATTCATTTCATGATTCATGATTCATGATTCAATTCATGATTCAATTCATGATTCATGATTCAATTCATGATTCATAATTCGATTTATGATTCATGAATCAATTCATGATTCAATTCATGATTCATGATTCGTTTCATGATTCATGATTTATGATTGAATTCATTAATCATGATTCATGATTCGATTCATGATTCATGATTCAATTTATGATTCATGATTTATGATTCGATTCATTATTCATGATCATTGTTCATTTTTCAATTCATGATTCAATTCATGATTCATGATTCAATTCAAGATTCAATTCATGATTCATTATTCGATTCATGATTCATGATTCAATTCATGATTCATGATTCGATTCATTATTCAATATATAATTTAATTGATGATTCAATTCATGATTCATGATTCGATTCATGATTCATGATTCAATTCATGATTCATGATTCATGATTCAATTCATAATTCATGATTCATGATTCAATTTATGATTCATGATTCAAATCATGATTCATGATTCATTGTTCGATTAATGATTCATGATTCAATTCTTGATTCAATTCATGATTCATTTCATGATTCATGATTCAATTCATGATTCATGATTCATAATTCAATTCATGATTCATGATTCATGATTTGATTCATGATTCATGATTCATTGTTCAATTAATGATTCATGATTCATGATTCAATTCATGAGTCATGATTCGATACATGATTCATGATTCGATTCATGATTCATGATTCATAATTCAATTCATGATTCATGATTCATGATTTGATTCATGATTCATGATTCATGATTCATTTCATGATTCATGATTCAATTCATGAGTCATGATTCGATACATGATTCATGATTCGATTCATGATTCATGATTCATAATTCATTATTCATGATTCATGATTCATGATTTGATTCATGATTCATGATTCATGATTAATGATTCATTTCATGATTCATGATTCATGATTCAATTCATGAGTTATGATTCATGATTTAATTCATCATTCATGATTCATGATTCAATTCATTATTCATGATTCATGAATCATGATTCGATTCATGATTCATGATTTAATTCATGATTCATGATTCATGATTTGATTCATGATTCGTGATTCAATTCATGATTCAATTCATAATTCAATTCATGATTCAATTCATGATTCATGATTCAATTCATGATTCATGATTCATGAATCATGATTCGATTCATGATTCATGATTCATGATTTAATTCATGATTCGATTCATGATTCATGATTCATGATTTAATTCATGATTCAATTCATGATTCAATTCATAATTCAATTCATGATTCATTTCATGATTCATAATTCAATTCATGATTCATGATTCAATTTATGATTCATGATTCAATTCATGATTCATGATTCATTTCATGTTTTATTTCATGATTCATGATTCAATTCATGATTCAATTCATGATTCATTTCATGATTCATTTCATGATTCATGATTCAATTCATGATTCATGATTCAATTCATGATTCATTTCATGATTCATTTCATGATTCAATTCATGATTCATGATTCAATTCATGATTCATAATTCAATTCATGATTCATTTTATGATTCATGATTCAATTCATGATTCATGATTCAATTCATGATTCAATTCATGATTTATTTCATGATTTATTCCATGATTCATGATTTAATTCATGATTCAATTCATGATTCATTTCATGATTCATGATCCAATTCATGATTCATGGTACATGATTCAATTCATGATTCATGATTCAATTCATGATTCATGACTCATTTCATGATTCATGATTCATTTCATGATTTAATTCATGATTCATGATTCAATTCATTATTCAATTCATAATTCATGATTCGATTAATGATTCATGATTCAATTCATGATTCATGATTCATGATTCGTTTCATGATTCATGATTCATGATTCAATTCATTAATCATGATTCATGATTCATGATTCAATTCATTAATCATAATTCGATTCCTTATCCATGACCATGATTCATTTTTCAATTCATGATTCAATTCATGATTCATGATTCATTTCATTATTCATGATTCAATTCATGATTCATGATTCAAATTCATGATTCAATTCATGATTCATTATTCGATTCATTATTCATGATTCAATTCATGATTCATGATTCATGATTCGATTCATTATTCCATTCATAATTCAATTCATGATTCATGATTCAATTCATGATTCATGATTCGATTTAGGATTCATGATTCAATTCATGATTCAATTCATGATTCATTTCATGATTCATGATTCAATTCATGATTCATGATTCGATTTATGATTCATGATTTAATTCATGATTCATGATTTGATTCATTATTCATGATTCATGATTCATGATTCGTTTCATGATTCATGATTCATGATTCAATTCATGATTCATGATTCATGATTTGATTCATTATTCATGATTCATGATTAAATTCATGATTCATGATTCAATTCATGATTCATGATTTGATTCATGATTCATGATTCATGATTCATGATTCATGATTCGTTTCAATATTCATGAATCATGATTCGATTCATGATTCATGTTTTAATTCATGATTCATGATTCATGATTTGATTCATGATTCGTGATTCAATTCATGATTTAATTCATGATTCATAATTAAATTCATTAATCATGATTCATGATTCGATTCATGATTCGTGATTCAATTCATGATTCATGATTCGATTCATTATTCATGATCATGGTTCATTTTTCAATTCATGATTCAAGATTCAATTCATGATTCATGATTCATTTCATGATTCATGATTCAATTCATGATTCATGAATCAATTCATGATTCATGAATCAATTCATGATTCAATTCATGATTCATTATTCGATTCATGATTCATGATTCAATTCATGATTCATGATTCGATTCATTATTCCATTCATAATTCAATTCATGATTCATGAATCATGATTCGATTCATGATTCATGAATTAATTCATGATTCATGATTTGATTCATTATTCATGATTCATGATTCAATTCATGATTCATGAATCATGATTCGATTCATGAATCATGAATTAATTCATGATTCATGATTCATGATTTGATTCATGATTCGTGATTCAATTCATGATTCGATTCATGATGAATTATGATTCATGATTCAATTCATGATTCATGATTCATGATTCGATTCATGATTCATGATTCGATTCATTATTCATGATTCGATTCATGATTCATAATTCATGATTCATGATTCGATTCATGATTCATGATTCGATTCATGATTCAATTCATGATTCATGATTCGATTCATGATTCAATTCATGATTCATAATTCAATTCATTAATCATGATTCATGATTCGATTCATGATTCATGATTCAATTCATGATTCATGATTCGATTCATTATTCATGATCATGGTTCATTTTTCAATTCATGATTCAATTCATGATTCATGATTCATTTCATGATTCATGAATCAATTCATGATTCAATTCATGAATCAATTCATGATTCAATTCATGATTCAATTCATGATTCATGATTCAATTCATGATTCATGATTCGATTCATTATTCCATTCATAATTCAATTCATGATTCATGATTCGATTCATGATTCATGATTTGATTCATGATTCATGATTCATGATTCGTTTCATGATTCATGATTCATGATTTAGTTCATGATTCATGATTCATGATTCATGATTTGATTCATTATTCATGATTCATGATTCAATTCATGATTCATGAATCATGATTCGATTCATGATTCATGAATTAATTCATGATTCATGAATCATGATTCGATTCATGATTCATGAATTAATTCATGATTCATGATTTGATTCATGATTCGTGATTCAATTCATGATTCAATTCATGATTCATAATTCAATTCATGATTCATGATTCAATTCATTAATCATGATTCATGATTCGATTCACGATTCATGATTCAATTCATGATTCATGATTCATTATTCGATTTATGATTTAATTCATGAATCAATTCATGATTCAATTCATGATTCATTATTCGATTCATGATTCAATTCATGATTCATGATTCGATTCATGATTCATGATTCATGATTTAATTCATGATTCATGATTCATGAATCAATTCATGATTCAATTCATGATTCATTATTCGAATCATGATTCAATTCATGATTCATGATTCATGATTCGATTCATTATTTCATTCATAATTCAATTCATGATTCAATTCATGATTCATGATTCATGATTCAATTCATGATTCATGATTCATGATTCGATTCATGATTCATGATTCAATTCATGATTCATGATTCGATTCATGATTCATAATTCATGATTCATGATTCAATTCATGATTCATGATTCATGATTTGATTCATGATTCATGATTCAATTCATGATTCATGATTCGTGATTCGATTCATGATTCAATTCATGATTCATGATTCAATTCATTATTCATGATTCGATTCATGATTCATAATTCATGATTCAATTCATGATTCATGATTCATGATTCAATTCATGATTCATGATTTGATTCATTATTCATGATTCATGATTCAATTCATGATTCATGAATCATAATTCGATTCATGATTCATGATTCATGATTTAATTCATGATTCATGATTCATGATTTGATTCATGATTCGTGATTCAATTTATGATTCAATTCATGATTCATAATTCAATTCATGATTCATGATTCATGATTTAATTCATAATTCATGATTCATGATTCGATTCATGATTCAATTCATGATTCATTTCATGATTTATGATTCAATTCATGATTCATGATTTATGATTCAATTTATGATTCATGATTCAATACATGATTCATGATTCATTTCATGTTTTATTTCATGATTCAATTCATGATTCATTTCATGATTCATGAATCATGATTCAATTCATCATTCAATTCATAATTCATTTTATGATTCATGATTCAATTCATGATTCATGATTCATGATTCAAATTAATGATTCATGATTCAATTCATGATTCATGATTCATTTCATGTTTCATTTCATGATTCATGATTCAATTCATGATTCAATTCAATGATTCATGATTCAATTCATGATTCATTTCATGATTCATGAATCATGATTCAATTCATGATTCAATTCATGATTCATTTCATGATTCATGATTCATGATTCAATTTATGATTCATGATTCATGATTCAATTTATGATTCATGATTCCATGATTCAATTCATGATTCATGATATGATTCATGATTCATTTCATGATTCATTCCATGATTCTTTATTCAATTCATGATTCAATTTATGATTCATTTCATGATTCTTGATTCAATTCATGATTCATGATTCAATTCATGATTCATGATTCATTTCATGATTCATTTCTTTATTCATGATTCAATTCATGATTCAATTCATGATTCATGATCAATTTATGATTCAATGATCATTTCATGATTTAATTCATGATTCAATTCATGATCTATTCATGATTCCTGATTCGATTCATGATTCAATTCATGATTCATTATTCATGATTCAATTCATGATTCATAATTCGATTCATGATTCATGAATCAATTCATGATTCAATTCATGATTCGAATTATGATTCATGATTCAATTCATAATTCATGATTTGATTCATGATTCAATTCATGATTTATGGATTCATTTCATGTTTCATTTCATGATTCATGATTCACGATTCAATTCATGATTCAATTCATGATTCATGATTCAATTCATGATTCATTTCTTGATTCATGAATCATGATTCACTTCATGATTTATACCATGATTCAATACATGATTCCATGATTCGATTCATGATTTATGATTCATGATTCATTCATGATTCATGATTCATGATTCCATTTATGATTCATGATTCCATTCATGATTCATGATTTGATTCATAATTCATGATTCATGATTCAATTCATGATTCATAATTCATGATTTGATTCATTATTCATGATTCATGATTCAATTCATGATTCATGATTCAATTCATGATTCATGATTCGATTCATGATTCATGATTCAATTCATAATTCATGATTCATTGATTGGATTCATGATTCAATTCATGATTCAATTTCATGATTCCATTTCATGATTCATTATTCAATTATGATTCATGATTCAATTTTATGATTCATGATTCAGTCATGATTCATGATTCAATTCATGATTTCATGGATTCATGATTCATGTTCATGATCATTCATTATTCTTGATTTCAATTCATGATTCAATTTATGATTCATTTCATGATTCTTGATTCAATTCATGATTCATGATTAAAATCCTGATTCATGATTCAATTCATGATTCATGATTCAATTTATGATTCATGATTCATTTCATGATTTAATTCAGGATTCAATTCAGGATTCAATTCATGATTCAATTCATGATTCATGAATCGATTCATGACTCATGAATCAATTCATGATTCATGATTCAATTCATGATTCATAATTCGATTCATGAATCAATTCATAATTCAATTCATGATTCATGATTCATGATTCGATTCATGATTCAATTCATGATTCAATTCATGATTCAATTCATGATTCATGATTCGATTCATGATTCAATTCATGATTCATGATTCATGATTCGATTCATTATTCCATTCATAATTCAATTCATGATTCATGATTTGATTCATGATTCATGATTCATGATTCAATTCATGATTTATTGATTCATGATTCATGATTCGATTCATGATTCTATTCATGATTCATGATTCATTTCATGATTCATGATTCGAGATTCATTTCATGATTTATTTCATGATTCATGATTCGATTTATGAGTCATGATTCGATTTATGATTCATGATTCATGAAGCATGATTCGATTCATGATTCATGACTTATTTCATGATTCGTGATTCAGTTCATGATGCAAATTCATAATTCATAATTCAATTCATGATTCATGATTCAATTCATTAATCATGAATCATGATTAGATTCATGATTCATGATTCAAATCATGATTCATGATTCATGATTCGATCATTATTCATGATCATGGTTCATTTTAAAATTCATGATTCATGATTCTATTCATGATTCATGATTCAATTCATGATTCAATTCATGATTCATTATTTCGATTCATGATTCAATTCATGATTCTTGCTTCATGATTCTATTCATGATTCATGATTCAATTCATGATTCAATTCTTGATTCATTATTCGATTCATGATTCAATTCATGATTCATGATTCATGATTCGATTCATTATTCCATTCATAAATCAATTCATGATTCATGATTCAATACATGATTCATGATTCGATTCATGTTTTATGATTCATGATTTAATTCATGATTCATGATTCGATTCATGATTCATGATTCCATTCATGATTCATGATTCGATTCATGATTCGATTCATGATTCATAATTCATGAATTAATGATTCAATTCATGATTCAATTCATGATTCATGATTCATGATTCAATTCATGATTCATAATTCATGATTTGATTCATTATTCATGATTCATGATTCAATTCATGATTCATGATTCATGAATCATGATTCGATTCATGATTCATGATTCAATTCATAATTCATGATACATGATTCGATTCATGATTCAATTCATGATTCAATTCATGATTCATATCATGATTCATTATTCAATTCATGATTCATGATTCAATTTATGATTCATGATTCAATTCATGATTCATGATTCAATTCATGATTTATGATTCATGATTTATTTCATGATTCATTCCATTATTCTTGATTCAATTCATGATTCAATTTATGATTCATTTCATGATTCTTGATTTAATTCATGATTCATGATTTAAATTCCTGATTCATGATTCAATTCATGATTCAATTCATGATTCATGATTGAATTTATGATTCATGATTCATTTCATGATTTAATTTAGGATTCAATTCATGATTCAATTCATGATTCATGAATAAATTCATGATTCAATTCATGATTCATAATTCGATTCATGATTCATGAATCAATTCATAATTCAATTCATGATTCATGATTTGATTCATGATTCAATTCATGATTTATGGTTCATTTCATGTTTCATTCCATGATTCATGATTCATGATATCAATTCATGATTCAATTCAAGATTCATGATCAATTCATGATTTACATTATGATTCATTTCATGATTCATGATTCTATTTATGATTTATGATTCATGATTCAATTCATGATTTATGATTCAATTCATGATTCATGATTCATTTCATGATTCATTCCATGATTCTTGATACAATTCATGATTCAATTTATGATTCATTTCATGATTCTGATTCAATTCATGATTCAATTCATGATTCATGACTCATTTCATAATTCATTTTATGATTCATGATTCATGATTCAATTCATGATTCAAGTTCATGATTCATGATTCAATTCATGATTCATGATTCATTTCATGATTTAATTTATGATTCATTTCATGATTCATGATTTAATTCATGATTCGTGATTCAATTCATGATTCAATTCATAATTCATAATTCAATTCATGATTCATGATTCAATTAATTAATCATGATTCATGATTCGATTCATGATTCATAATTCAATTCATGATTCATGATTCATGATTCGAGTCATTATTCATGATCATGGTTCATTTTTCAATTCATGATTCTATTCATTGGATTCATGATTCAATTCATGATACAATTCATGATTCTTGATTCAATTCATGATTCAATTCATGATTCATTATTCGATTCATGATTCAATTCATGATTCATGATTCATGATTCGATTCATTATTCCATTCATAATTCAATTCATGATTCATGATTCAATTCATGATTCATGATTTGATTCATGATTCATGATTCATGATTCATGATTCATGATTCAATTCATGATTCAATTCATGATTCATAATTCGATTTATGATTCATGAATCAATTCATGATTAAATTCATGATTCATGATTCGTTTCATGATTCATATTTCAATTCATGATTCATGATTCAGTTCATGATTCATTTCATGATTCATTTTATGATTCATGATTCATGATTTAATTCATGATTCGATTCATGATTCAATTCATGATTCATGATTCATTTAATTATTTAATTCATGATTCATTTCATGATTCATGATTCATAATTCAATTCATGATTCAATTCATGATTCATAATTCGATTTATGATTCATGAATCAATTCATGATTAAATTCATGATTCATGATTCGTTTCATGATTCATGATTTATGATTTAATTCATTAATCATGATTCATGATTCGATTCATGATTCAATTTATGATTCATGATTTATGATTCGATTCATTATTCATGATCATGGTTCATTTTTCAATTCATGATTCATGATTCAATTCATGATTCATGATTCAATTCAACATTCAATTCATGATTCATTATTCGATTCATGATTCAATTCATGATTCATGATTCGATTCATTATTCAATTCATAATTTAATTGATGATTCAATTCATGATTCATGATTCGATTCATGATTCATGATTCAATCCATGATTCATGATTCAATTCATAATTCATGATTCATGATTCAATTTATGGTTCATGATTAATTCATGATTCATGATTCATTGTTCGATTCATGATTCATGATTCAATTCATGATTCATGATTCATGATTTGATTCATGATTCATGATTCAATTCATGATTCATGATTCATGATTTGATTCATGATTCATGATTCATTTCATGATTCATGATTCATGATTCAATTCATGATTCATAATTCAATTCCTGATTCATGATTCATGATTTGATTCATGATTCATGATTCATGATTCATGATTCATTTCATGATTCATGATTCTATTCATGAGTCATGATTCGATTCATGATTCATGATTCATAATTCATGATTCATGATTCATGATTCGATTCATTATTCAATTCATAATTTAATTGATGATTCAATTCATGATTCATGATTCGATTCATGATTCATGATTCAATCCATGATTCATGATTCAATTCATAATTCATGATTCATGATTCAATTTATGGTTCATGATTAATTCATGATTCATGATTCATTGTTCGATTCATGATTCATGATTCAATTCATGATTCATGATTCATGATTTGATTCATGATTCATGATTCATTCCATGATTCATGATTCATGATTCAGTTCATGAGTCATGATTCATGATTTAATTCATGATTCATGATTCAATTCATGATTCATGATTCATGAATCATGATTCGATTCATGATTCATTTCATGATTCATGATTCAATTCATGATTCATGATTCATGAATCATGATTCGATTCATGATTCATGATTCATGATTTAATTCATGATTCATGATTTGATTCATGATTCGTGATTCGATTCATAATTGAATTCATGATTCATTTCATGATTCATGATTCAATTCATGATTCAATTTATGATTCATGATTCATTTCATGTTTTATTTCATGATTCATGATTCATTTCATGATTCATGAATCATAATTCAATTCATTATTCATTTTATGATTCATGATTCAATTCATGATTCATGATTCATTTCATGATTTATTCCATGATTCATGATTTAATTCATGATACAATTCATGATTCAATTCATGATTCATGATCCAATTCATGATTCATGACTCATTTCATGATTCATGATTCATTTCATGATTTAATTCATGATTCATAATTCAATTCATAATTCAATTCATAATTCATGATTCGATTAATGATTCATGATTCAATTCATGATTCATGATTCATGATTCATGATTCAATTCATTAATCATGATTCATGATTCGATTATTGATTCATGATTCAATTCATGATTCATGATTCGATTCCTTATCCATGACCATGGTTCATTTTTCAATTCATGATTAAATTCATGATTCATGATTCATTTCATGATTCATAATTCAATTCATGATTCATGATTCAAATTCATGATTCAATTCATGATTCATTATTCGATTCATGATTCATGATTCATGATTCGATTCATTATTCCATTCATAATTCAATTCATGATTCAATTCATGATTCATGATTTGATTTAGGATTCATGATGCAATTCATGATTCATATCATGATTCATGATTCAATTCATGTTTCATGATTCAATTCATGATTCATGATTCAATTCATGATTCATGATTCATGATTTGATTCATTATTCATGATTCATGATTCATGATTCATGATTTAATTCATGATTCATGATTCATGATTTGATTCATTATTCATGATTCATGATTAAATTCATGATTCATGATTCAATTCATGATTCATGATTCAATTCATGATTCATTTCATGATTCATTTCATGATTCATGAATCATGATTTAATTCATGATTCAATTCATGATTCATTTCATGATTCATGATTCAATTCATGATTCATGATTCAATTCATGATTCATGATTCAATTCATGATTCATGATTCATTTTATGATTCATTCCATGATTCTTTATTCAATTCATGATTCAATTTATGATTCATTTCATGATTCTTGATTCAATTCATGATTCATGATTCAATTCATGATTCATGATTCATTTTATGATTCATTCCATGATTCTTTATTCAATTCATGATTCAATTTATGATTCATTTCATGATTCTTGATTCAATTCATGATTCAATTCATGATTCATGATTCATTTCATGATTCATTTCTTGATTCATGATTCATTTCATGATTTAATTCATGATTCAATTCATGATCTATTCATGATTCATGATTCGATTCATTATTCAATTCATGATTCATGATTCATGATTCAAATCATGATTCATAATTCTATTCATGATTCATGAATCAATTCATGATTCAATTCATGATTCATGATTCGAATTATGATTCATGATTCAATTCATGATTCATGATTCAATTCATGATTCATTTCTTGATTCATGAATCATGATTCACTTCATGATTTACACCATGATTAATTTCATGATTCATTGTTCAATTCATGATTCATGATTCATTTCATGATTCATTCCATGATTCTTGATTCAATTCATGATTCAATTTATGATTCATTTCATGATTCTTGATTCAATTCATGATTCAATTCATGATTCATGATTCATTTCATGATTCAATTCATGATTCATGATTCGAGATTCATTTCATGATTCATTTCATGATTCATGATTCGATTCATGATTCATGATTCAATTCATGATTCATGATTCATGAATCATGATTCGATTCATGATTCATGACTTAATTCATGATTCATGATTTGATTCATGATTCGTGATTCAATTCATGATTCAATTCATAATTCATAATTCAATTCATGATTCATAATTCAATTCATTAATCATGAATCATGATTCGATTCATTATTCATGATCATGGTTCATTTTAAGATTCATGATTCTATTCATGAGTCATGATTCAATTCATGATTCAATTCATGATTCATTATTCGATTTATGATTCAATTCATGATTCATGCTTCATGATTCTATTCATGATTCATGATTCAATTCATGATTCAATGCATGATTCATTATTCGATTCATGATTCAATTCATGATTCATGATTCATGATTTGATTCATTATTCCATTCATAATTCAATTCATGATTCATGATTCAATACATGATTCGATTCATGATTTATGATTCATGATTCAATTCATGATTCATGATTCATGATTCGATTCATGATTCGATTCATGATTCATGATTCGATTCATGATTCATGATTCAATTCATGATTCATGATTCATGATTCAATTCATGATTCATGATTCATGAATCATGATTCGATTCATGATTCATGATTCAATTCATAATTCATGATTCATGATTCGATTGATGATTCAATTCATGATTCAATGCATGATTCATTTCATGATTCATGATTCAATTCATGATTCATGATTCAATTTATGATTCATGATTCAATTCATGATGCATGATTCGATTCATGATTTATGATTCATGATTCAATTCATGATTCATGATTCATGATTCATGATTCAATTCATGATTCATTTCTTGATTCATGAATCATGATTCACTTCATGATTTACACCATGATTAATTTCATGATTCATGATTCAATTCATGATTCATAATTTATTTTATGATTCATTCCATGATTCTTGATTCAATTCATGATTCAATTTATGATTCATTTCATGATTCTTGATTCAATTCATGATTCAATTTATGATTCATTTCATGATTCTTGATTCAATTCATGATTCATGATTCAATTCATGATTCATGATTCATTTCATGATTCAATTCATGATTCATGATTCGAGATTCATTTCATGATTCATGATTCGAGATTCATTTCATGATTCATTTCATGATTCATGATTCGATTCATGATTCAATTCATGATTCATGATTCATGAATCAATTTATGATTCATGATTCAATTCATGATGCATGATTCGATTCATGATTTATGATTCATGATTCAATTCATGATTCATGATTCATGATTCGATTCATGATTCATGATTCAATTCATGATTCATTTCTTGATTCATGAATCATGATTCACTTCATGATTTACACCATGATTAATTTCATGATTCATGATTTGATTCATGATTCATGACTTAATTCATGATTCATGATTTGATTCGTGATTCAATTCATGATTCAATTCATAATTCATAATTCAATTCATGATTCATAATTCAATTCATTAATCATGAATCATGATTCGATTCATTATTCATGATCATGGTTCATTTTAAAATTCATGATTCATGATTCTATTCATGATTCATGATTCAATTCATGATTCAATTCATGATTCATTATTCGATTTATGATTCAATTCATGATTCATGCTTCATGATTCTATTCATGATTCATGAATCAATTCATTATTCGATTCATGATTCAATTCATGATTCATGATTCATGATTCAATTCATGATTCATGATTCATGATTCAATTCATGATTCATGATTCATGAATCATGATTCGATTCATGATTCATGATTCAATTCATAATTCATGATTCATGATTCGATTGATGATTCAATTCATGATTCAATTCATGATTCATTTTATGATTCATGATTCAATTCATGATGCATGATTCGATTCATGATTTATGATTCATGATTCAATTCATGATTCATGATTCATGATTCGATTCATGATTCATGATTCAATTCATGATTCATTTCTTGATTCATGAATCATGATTCACTTCATGATTTACACCATGATTAATTTCATGATTCATGATTTAATTCATGATTCATAATTTATTTCATGAATCATTCCATGATTCTTGATTCAATTCATGATTCAATTTATGATTCATTTCATGATTCTTGATTCAATTCATGATTCAATTTATGATTCATTTCATGATTCTTGATTCAATTCATGATTCATGATTCAATTCATGATTCATGATTCATTTCATGATTCAATTCATGATTCATGATTCGAGATTCATTTCATGATTCATTTCATGATTCATGATTCGATTCATGATTCATTTCATGATTCATGATTCGATTCATGATTCATGATTCAATTCATGATTCATGATTCATGAATCAATTTATGATTCATGATTCAATTCATGATGCATGATTCGATTCATGATTTATGATTCATGATTCAATTCATGATTCATGATTCATGATTCGATTCATGATTCAATTCATGATTCATTTCTTGATTCATGAATCATGATTCACTTCATGATTTACACCATGATTAATTTCATGATTCATGATTTGATTCATGATTCATGACATAATTCATTATTCATGATTTGATTCATGATTCGTGATTCAATTCATGATTCAATTCATAATTCATAATTCAATTCATGATTCATAATTCAATTCATTAATCATGAATCATGATTCGATTCATTATTCATGATCATGGTTCATTTTAAAATTCATGATTCATGATTCTATTCATGATTCATGATTCAATTCATGATTCAATTCATGATTCATTATTCGATTTATGATTCAATTCATGATTCATGCTTCATGATTCTATTCATGATTCATGATTCAATTCATTATTCGATTCATGATTCAATTCATGATTCATGATTCATGATTCAATTCATGATTCATGATTCATGATTCAATTCATGATTCATGATTCATGAATCATGATTCGATTCATGATTCATGATTCAATTCATAATTCATGATTCATGATTCGATTGATGATTCAATTCATGATTCAATTCATGATTCATTTCATGATTCATGATTCAATTCATGATTCATGATTCAATTTATGATTCATGATTCAATTCATGATGCATGATTCGATTCATGATTCATGATTCAATTCATGATTCATTTCTTGATTCATGAATCATGATTCACTTCATGATTTACACAATGATTAATTTCATGATTCATGATTCAATTCATGATTCATAATTTATTTCATGATTCATTCCATGATTCTTGATTCAATTCATGATTCAATTTATGATTCATTTCATGATTCTTGATTCAATTCATGATTCAATTTATGATTCATTTCATGATTCTTGATTCAATTCATGATTCATGATTCAATTCATGATTCATTTCATGATTCAATTCATGATTCATGATTCGAGATTCATTTCATGATTCATTTCATGATTCATGATTCGATTCATGATTCATTTCATGATTCATGATTCGATTCATGATTCATGATTCAATTCATGATTCATGATTCATGAATCAATTCATGATGCATGATTCGATTCATGATTTATGATTCATGATTCAATTCATGATTCATGATTCATGATTCGATTCATGATTCATGATTCAATTCATGATTCATTTCTTGATTCATGAATCATGATTCACTTCATGATTTACACCATGATTAATTTCATGATTCATGATTTGATTCATGATTCATGACTTAATTCATGATTCATGATTTGATTCATGATTCGTGATTCAATTCATGATTCAATTCATAATTCATAATTCATGATTCATAATTCAATTCATTAATCATGAATCATGATTCGAATCATTATTCATGATCATGGTTCATTTTAAAATTCATGATTCATGATTCTATTCATGATTCATGATTCAATTCATGATTCAATTCATGATCCATTATTCGATTTATGATTCAATTCATGATTCATGCTTCATGATTCTATTCATTATTCGATTCATGATTCAATTCATGATTCATGATTCATGATTTGATTCATTATTCCATTCATAATTCAATTCATGATTTATGATTCAATACATGATTCATGATTCGATTCATGATTTATGATTCATGATTCGATTCATGATTCATGATTCGATTCATGATTCATGATTCGATTCATGATTCGATTCATGATTCATGATTCGATTCATGATTCATGATTCATGATTTAATTCATGATTCATGATTCATGATTCAATTCATGATTCATGATTCATGATTCATGATTCATGATTTGATTCATTATTCATGATTCATGATTCAATTCATGATTCATGATTCATGATTTAAATCATGATTCGATTCATGATTCAATTCATAATTCATGATTCATGATTCGATTGATGGTTCAATTCATGATTCAATTCATGATTCATTTCATGATTCATGATTCATTTCATGATTCATGATTCAATTTATGATTCATGATTCAATTCATGATGCATGATTCGATTCATGATTTATGATTCATGATTCAATTCATGATTCATGATTCATGATTCGATTCATGATTCATGATTCGATTCATGATTCATAATTCATGATTCATGATTCAATTCATGATTCATGATTCATGATTCAATTCATGATTCATGATTCATGATTTGATTCATTATTCTTGATTCATGATTCAATTCATGATTCATGATTCATGATTCAATTCATAATTCATGATTCATGATTCGATTGATGATTCAATTCATGATTCAATTCATGATTCATTTCATGATTCATGATTCATTTCATGATTCATGATTCAATTTATGATTCATGATTCAATTCATGATGCATGATTTAATTCATGTTTCATTTCATGATTCATGATTCAATTCATGATTCAATTCATAATTCATGATTCAATTCATGATTCATGATTCATGATTCATTTCATGATTCATTCCATTATTCTTGATTTAATTCATGATTCAATTTATGATTCATTTCATGATTCTTGATTCAATTCATGATTCATGATTAAATTCATGATTCATGATTCAATTCATGATTCATGATTCAATTTATGATTCATGATTCATTTCATGATTTAATTCAGGATTCAATTCATGATTCAATTCATGATTCATGAATCGATTCATGACTCATGAATCAATTCATGATTCATGATTCAATTCATGATTCATAATTCGATTCATGATTCATGAATCAATTCATAATTCAATTCATGATTCATGATTCATGATTCGATTCATGATTCATGATTCAATTCATGATTCATGATTCAATTCATGATTCATGATTCAATTCATGATTCATATTATGATTCATGAATCATGATTCAATTCATGATTTACATCATGATTCATTTCATGATTCATGATTCTATTTATGATTCATGATTCATGATTCAATTTATGATTCAATTCATAATTCATAATTAAATTCATGATTCATGATTCAATTCATTAATCATGAATCATGATTCGATTCATTATTCATGATCATGGTTCATTTTAAAATTCATGATTCTATTCATGATTCATGATTCAATTCATGATTCAATTCATGATTCATTATTCGATTCATGATTCAATTCATGATTCATGCTTCATGAT
Organism: Mixophyes fleayi; assembly: GCF_038048845.1. NCBI lineage: Eukaryota > Metazoa > Chordata > Amphibia > Anura > Limnodynastidae > Mixophyes > Mixophyes fleayi. Next base: position 5,616 of record NW_027448022.1, on the reverse strand, counting down.
TCTATTCATGATTCATGATTCAATTCATGATTCAATTCATGATTCATTATTCGATTCATGATTCAATTCATGATTCATGATTCATGATTCGATTCATTATTCCATTCATAATTCAATTCATGATTCATGATTCAATACATGATTCATGATTCGATTCATGATTTATGATTCATGATTCAATTCATGATTCATGATTCATGATTCGATTCATGATTCATGATTCCATTCATGATTCATGATTCCATTCATGATTCATGATTCCATTCATGATTCATAATTCATGATTCATGATTCAATTCATGATTCATGATTCAATTCATGATTCATGATTCATGATTTGATTCATTATTCATGATTCATGATTCAATTCATGATTCATGAATCATGATTCGATTCATGATTCATGATTCAATTCATAATTCATGATTCATGATTCGATTCATAATTCATGATTCATGATTCAATTTATGATTCATGATTCAATTCATGATTCATGATTCAATTCATGTTTCATTTCATGATTCATGATTCAATTCATGATTCAATTCATGATTCATGATTCAATTCATGATTCATGATTCATGATTCATTTCATGATTCATTCCATTATTCTTGATTCAATTCATGATTCAATTTATGATTCATTTCATGATTCTTGATTCAATTCATGATTCATGATTAAATTCATGATTCATGATTCAATTCATGATTCAATTCATGATTCATGATTCAATTCATGATTCATTTCATGATTCATGAATCAATTCATGATTCAATTCATGATTCATTATTCGATTCATGATTCATGATTCAATTCATGATTCATGATTCGATTCATTATTCCATTCATAATTCAATTCATGATTCATGATTCAATTCATGATTCATGATTTGATTCATGATTCATGATTCATGATTCAATTCATGATTCATGATTCATGAATCAATTCATGATTCAATTCATGATTCATTATTCGAATCATGATTCAATTCATGATTCATGATTCATGATTCGATTCATTATTTCATTCATAATTCAATTCATGATTCATGATTTAATTCATGATTCATGATTCGATTCATGATTCATGATTCGATTCATGATTCATAATTCATGATTCGATTCATGATTCATGATTCAATTCATGATTCATGATTCGATTCATTATTCATGATTCAATTCATGATTCATAATTCATGATTCATGATTCAATTCATGATTCATGATTCATGATTTGATTCATGATTCATGATTCAATTCATGATTCATGATTCATGATTCGATTCATGATTCAATTCATGATTCATGATTCAATTCATTATTCATGATTCGATTCATAATTCATGATTCATGATTCAATTCATGATTCATGATTCATGATTTGATTCATGATTCATGATTCAATTCATGATTCATGAATCATAATTCGATTCATGATTCATGATTTAATTCATGATTCATGATTTGATTCATGATTCGTGATTCAATTTATGATTCAATTCATGATTCATAATTCAATTCATGATTCATGATTCATGATTTAATTCATAATTCATGATTCATGATTCGATTCATGATTCAATTCATGATTCATTTCATGATTTATGATTCAATTCATGATTCATGATTTATGATTCAATTTATGATTCATGATTCAATACATGATTCATGATTCATTTCATGTTTCATTTCATGATTCATGATTCAATTCATGATTCATGATTCATTTCATGATTCATGAATCATGATTCAATTCATCATTCAATTCATGATTCATTTTATGATTCATGATTCAATTCATGATTCATGATTCATGATTCAAATTATGATTCATGATTCAATTCATGATTCAATTCATGATTCATGATTCAATTCATGATTCATTTCATGATTCATTTCATGATTCATGAATCATGATTCAATTCATGATTCAATTCATGATTCATTTCATGATTCATGATTCAATTTATGATTCATGATTCATGATTCAATTTATGATTCATGATTCATGATTCAATTTATGATTCATGATTCATGATTCAATTCATGTTTCATGATTCAATTCATGATTCATGATTCATTTCATGATTCATTCCATGATTCTTTATTCAATTCATGATTCAATTTATGATTCATTTCATGATTCTTGATTCAATTCATGATTCATGATTCAATTCATGATTCATGATTCATTTCATGATTCATTTCTTTATTCATGATTCAATTCATGATTCAATTCATGATTCATGATTTAATTTATGATTCATGATTCATTTCATGATTTAATTCATGATTCAATTCATAATCTATTCATGATTCCTGATTCGATTCATGATTCATGAATCAATTCATGATTCAATTCATGATTCGAATTATGATTCATGATTCAATTCATGATTCATGATTCAATTCATGATTCATGATTCAATTCATGATTTATGATTCATTTCATGTTTCATTTCATGATTCATGATTCACGATTCAATTCATGATTCAATTCATGATTCATGATTCAATTCATGATTCATTTCTTGATTCATGAATCATGATTCACTTCATGATTTATACCATGATTCAATACATGACTCATGATTCGATTCATGATTTATGATTCATGATTCAATTCATGATTCATGATTCATGATTCCATTCATGATTCATGATTCCATTCATGATTCATGATTCGATTCATGATTCATAATTCATGATTCATGATTCAATTCATGATTCATGATTCATGATTCAATTCATGATTCATAATTCATGATTTGATTCATTATTCATGATTCATGATTCAATTCATAATTCATGATTCATGATTCGATTCATGATTCAATTCATGATTCATTTCATGATTCATTATTCAATTCATGATTCATGATTCAATTTCTGATTCATGATTCAATTCATGATTCATGAATTAATTCATGATTTATGATTCATGATTCATTTCATGATTCATTCCATTATTCTTGATTCAATTCATGATTCATGATTAAATTCCTGATTCATGATTCAATTCATGATTCATGATTCAATTTATGATTCATGATTCATTTCATGATTTAATTCAGGATTCAATTCATGATTCAATTCATGATTCATGAATCGATTCATGACTCATGAATCAATTCATGATTCATGATTCAATTCATGATTCATAATTCGATTCATGATTCATGAATCAATTCATAATTCAATTCATGATTCATGATTCATGATTCGATTCATGATTCATGTTTCATTCCATGATTCATGATTCAATTCATGATTCATGATTCGATTCATGATTCAATTCATGATTCATGATTCATGATTCGATTCATTATTCCATTCATAATTCAATTCATGATTCAATTCATGATTCATGATTTGATTCATGATTCATGATTCATGATTCAATTCATGATTCATGATTCATGATTCATGATTCGATTCATGATTCTATTCATGATTCATGATTCATTTCATGATTCATGATTCGAGATTCATTTCATGATTTATTTCATGATTCATGATTCGATTTATGATTCATGATTCAATTCATGATTCATGATTCATGAAGCATGATTCGATTCATGATTCATGACTTATTTCATGATTCATGATTTGATTCATGATTCGTGATTCAGTTCATGATTCAATTCATAATTCATAATTCAATTCATGATTCATGATTCAATTCATTAATCATGAATCATGATTCGATTCATGATTCAAATCATGAATCATGATTCATGATTCGATTCATTATTCATGATCATGGTTCATTTTAAAATTCATGATTCATGATTCTATTCATGATTCATGATTCAATTCATGATTCAATTCATGATTCATTATTCGATTCATGATTCAATTCATGATTCATGCTTCATGATTCTATTCATGATTCATGATTCAATTCATGATTCAATTCTTGATTCATTATTCGATTCATGATTCAATTCATGATTCATGATTCATGATTCGATTCATTATTCCATTCATAATTCAATTCATGATTCATGATTCAATACATGATTCATGATTCGATTCATGATTTATGATTCATGATTCAATTCATGATTCATGATTCGATTCATGATTCCATTCATGATTCATGATTCGATTCATGATTCATGATTCGATTCATGATTCATAATTCATGATTAATGATTCAATTCATGATTCATGATTCAATTCATGATTCATGATTCAATTCATGATTCATAATTCATGAATCATGATTCGATTCATGATTCATGATTCAATTCATAATTCATGATACATGATTCGATTCATGATTCAATTCATGATTCAATTCATGATTCATATCATGATTCATATCATGATTCATTATTCAATTCATGATTCATGATTCAATTTATGATTCATGATTCAATTCATGATTCATGATTCAATTCATGATTCATGATTCAATTCATGATTTATGATTCATGATTTATTTCATGATTCATTCCATTATTCTTGATTCAATTCATGATTCAATTTACGATTCATTTCATGATTTTTGATTTAATTCATGATTCATGATTAAATTCCTGATTCATGATTCAATTCATGATTCATGATTCATGATTTAATTCATAATTCATGATTCATGATTCGATTCATGATTCAATTCATGATTCATTTCATGATTTATGATTCAATTCATGATTCATGATTTATGATTCAATTTATGATTCATGATTCAATACATGATTCATGATTCATTTCATGTTTCATTTCATGATTCATGATTCAATTCATGATTCATGATTCATTTCATGATTCATGAATCATGATTCAATTCATCATTCAATTCATGATTCATTTTATGATTCATGATTCAATTCATGATTCATGATTCATGATTCAAATTATGATTCATGATTCATGAATCATTTCATGTTTCATTTCATGATTCATGATTCAATTCATGATTCAATTCATGATTCATGATTCAATTCATGATTCATTCCATGATTCATTTCATGATTCATGAATCATGATTCAATTCATGATTCAATTCATGATTCATTTCATGATTCATGATTCAATTTATGATTCATGATTCAATTTATGATTCATGATTCATGATTCAATTCATGATTCATGATTCAATTCATGATTCATGATTCAATTCATGATTCATTATTCGATTCATGATTCAATTCATGATTCATGCTTCATGATTCTATTCATGATTCATGATTCAATTCATGATTCAATTCTTGATTCATTATTCGATTCATGATTCAATTCATGATTCATGATTCATGATTCGATTCATTATTCCATTCATAATTCAATTCATGATTCATGATTCAATACATGATTCATGATTCGATTCATGATTTATGATTCATGATTCAATTCATGATTCATGATTCGATTCATGATTCCATTCATGATTCATGATTCGATTCATGATTCATGATTCGATTCATGATTCATAATTCATGATTAATGATTCAATTCATGATTCATGATTCAATTCATGATTCATGATTCAATTCATGATTCATAATTCATGAATCATGATTCGATTCATGATTCATGATTCAATTCATAATTCATGATACATGATTCGATTCATGATTCAATTCATGATTCAATTCATGATTCAA
>NW_027448021.1:0-17298 GCF_038048845.1 Mixophyes fleayi | reverse complement strand
AGAATTATCTCAGTGATTTTGATCAGTTCTTTTTCATATGGCCAGTGTTTAAAGATTATTCATCAGGCAACTTCTCAATGATGGTACATAAATGGGAATAAAAGAAAATTAATAATATTGTGTAGCAGTTTAGGTTGGTTTTCCGAATCTATGGTGTAGATTCAATTCTACGCACACAATTAGTTGCTACGGGATTTGCTGCACATTATTACCGTTACTATGGTAATTTCAATGCTGATTTTAGCTCTCAGCTCCCTGAACCGCGAGCAAAAATCCATAATTAAAATTACCGCAGTAACGGTAATAATGCGTGCCAATGAGGGGAATTTAATATACTCCTATATGCTCTAAAGTATCCTTCAGTAAGGTGAATTTCAAATATTTATTCATTATTTACCAGCCCCCTTGTGAATGCACTTACTTTAAACAAACAGGTTCACTTCAGTATAGCACAAGTCACTCAGCTGTGACCACTTCTCTCCTTTATGTAGTTTCCTTCTTACAAACCTTTACATAGTTTTCAGCTGCTATTAGCATTCTGGTCCCAGGTTTAAACAGCAGATATGCACCTTTCCTCAGGAGGGGTGATTATCTTGCAATATGTTTACTTCCCACGCTTTTCAACCCACAATCTGGGGTCTTTCTCAATGTACCAATTTATTTCTGATCTATCTACTTGTGAGCTGAAGACTTTGACTGGCATCTAGCAATTTGTTTGAGTGTAGGCATTCTTCTTCCTTCCGTATTAATGACATTCACATTTAATATATACCCATATTTATCCCCCAAAGAATCCCAACATTGAATTAAAAAGCTTTCACATTTAGTAATTAACCCTATTTCTCCCCCATACTACCCCGGCTTTAATAAATACATTTGATCACTAGACCTCCTCCCCTTAAATGGTCCCAAATTTAATTAATAGTCTCAAAACCATCACAGCATTTAATAAATAGTCCCATCACCCCAGTTTAATAGTGGGCTCATTGTAGTGCCTATTCATTTAAATTTAATAGCCCCTATTATTAAATATATGTTTCTACCAATAAATATCTCCTACTTCATTGTTAAATTACATAGCCCATTCTCTACCACGTTACAGTAACAGACTTACTTAGACCTGTTCTTCTCCCTTCTTCTATCTCCTGTTCTGCCCTCTCTACGCTTCATCCAGCCGAGGAAGTATTGGAGAAGCAGACTGTTATTTCTGGCTCTTTTGTTTCCTGGGAGTGGTATGGCGCACAGGTCACATTGTGTGCAACACATGTGAATAGTGGGCTGATCCCGTGTCGTGCACAGTGCTAAGGCCAGGTAACAGGGGGCCCCTCAGTCCGTTGGGGTCCCCTTGCACATGAACCCTCCTGATGGCGGCCCTGTGTGTGTATATGTATGTGTGTGTGTAATATATATATATATATATATATATATATATATATATATATATATATATATATATATATATATATAGAGAGAGAGAGAGAGAGAGATGGATAGATATAGATATATATATATACACTGTGTATACTTGCATTTCTTTATCCATCTGCATGTTTGTTTCATTTTCAATTATACAGTAATTATAGAAAATCAGTACTCTAATTTTCATGTGCCAGGGAATGCTTCATTACTATTGAGAGTTCATCCATGCAATGAGGCAACAGGGAATTCTTGGTGACCTTTAGACTAAGGAAAACTACCAACTCAGGGTAGATGTTCATTCATGCAGGTATATTAAAACTCTGCCCTGCTGAACATCCATACACATTGCTTTTCTGATCAAAGAATATAGCAAGTTAAATCAATCATTACTATTTACAACAACTCTGTCCATTCTAAAAATATTTTTCTAAAGTCGTGATTTGTTTCTTGACACAATTGTTTAAAGCATGGTTGCCCAACTGATGTATGGCGTGGTGTTTCAATGGAATGCATGCAAGTAGAATGTTCTTATAGTCATTCCCTTGAAATACTTTTGCTGCACTAATAGATATACATATACATACTAATATTATTTATTATGTTTGTATACATCAGCCAGAGGATTTATGATATACAATGTTAGAGTATTTTTGAATACCATATTTTTCCAGGCAATAAAACATAGGCATCTGTAAATGAGCTTCTGACAGCTGCAATTTATTGGATGGATTGTTTATATTTGTAAAGCCAGGTCTAAGAGTTGTCCGATACTATATTTTTAACATTTTTTTGTTTATTTCTACTTTCCACAGTGGCTCAATGGGACTATCAATGAATGTTACAACTCAGGACAGAATTTCGTCAATCTCTTTCCAGATGGGACAGGACAGGTTCTGTATCCATCATGATAGAAAGCCTATGATGTACTCAGTCTACAGTTAGAGCTATTTCTATAGTAAAGTGCACTGTGTTTAGCATAAGTACATAAACTTAAATGCAGAATGATAGTGATTAATGTCACGGCATTGTCTTTGGTTACTACCTTGTGTCTTCATCCCTCCAGCAGGGACAAGAACATGGTGGTACCTGCTTCAGTTCCAGTGGCAGGTTGTGAGACAAAGGATGGGAACCCAGGGAAAGGACTCCCCCAGACTCTTATCCAAGGGGTGGTTTTCAACAGGGAGCCTGCATTTTGGGTGTAGTTCTTTGTTAAACTATATTGTTTATTACTTCTATTGTTTTTGAATGCATAAATGGTTTTTGTGGTATGGCAAATCCAATTTTGCTGGCAAATTGCTCTTGCAACTTCCATTACTGAGTTTTACGAATACAAAACATTTATATTCTCTATTTCAATCGTCATCAAAATAGGGTTCTGCTTAACTGATAAAAGTAAAAATGGTTAAAAGTAATATTAAAAAATGTATATATAAATTTTTCTAAACCAAGAGTTTAATTGGCATAAAACAGACTAACCAATAAAACAGACAATAACTAGAATGAATCACCTTTTTGTAGTAGCTGCCTATCTAACTCCAATAGTTAATAAAGGTGGTTTGCGTAAGGGAGTTAGTATAATATATTTGGCAAAGTAGCATGCACAATTCAGTCTCTAGACCAACTTATACCAAGGTCGGTGACCTCACGATTTCTGCTCAGGGCCCAATGGCGTCTAAAGCTGTCATACAGTTTAATGATCTTGAGGTTATTTTGTATCCAGTTTTAATGAATTTTGGTCAGTAAAAAACACACAAGGTTTGTGCAGCAAGATATCTATGGATGTAATTACCTATATCAGCCGTGATAGCCTTACAGGTTGTACCATTTGCCACATTGCAAAAAAATATGATGAAAAATATGTTAAAATCATAATGACTTATTATTAATATGAAAATCACATGGATAAAAATGTAAAAATATTCTAATTTAACCTGAAACTTGACATGAGACTCATATTTTACACTGACTGTACATCTTAAAAATCGGTAATGAAATTGACACAATTTTGTGTTCAGCCTCAAATCAGTTGCACATGCTGTGAAGCTGAATTTTGATACTACTCCCACTATTACGGAGTTAGAGTATGGTCAGACTTCAGACTCAGGTAGCAAATACCTACCTCTGCTCTGGAGCTGTTGCGCTGAATCTGCATATGACATCCTCTACTGTACAGAGTCTTTCAGTCCCACGAAACAACCAACATGTCACGGGCACTAGGAGTTCTACCCAGGATTCACCAGATAATGCTTACCAGAGGGGCGGGGGTTTACACAGCGATCCTCTGGGCAGTAGGGTGAATAGTAGGAACGTTATACAACAGCAGGTGGAGAGAGAATGTCAATGGAATAGATAGGAGTCAGCGACTCGCAGCTATAATGGTAGGAAAGTCAGCGACTTGCAACTATAGTGCAGAGGCAGGTATCAACCAAGAAGAGCCGGGCGGACGGGAATAGGTGAAAGAAGGTAACGGGAGAGTCAGTGGTCTGCGGATAGCAAGTTGTACCACTGCTGTGATGGGAAGACTTGTCCAGGTGCAGGTAGGTAGCGGGGAAGTCAGTGGTCTGCGGATAGCAAGTTGTACCACTGCTGTGATGGGAAGACTTGTCCAGGTGCAGGTAGGTAGCGGGGGAGTCAGTGGTCTGCGGATAGCAAGTTGTACCACTACGAGGAGGTGAGGACTTGTCCAGGTGCGGATAAGTAGAGTAATAGTAATAGTCAGCTGGAGAGCAGAGAAGCTTGTCCAAACAGATATGCAGGGTAACAGCTAATAGTCTATAGCGGGTATGTATACCGCTGCTGAGTAGTGAGGCTTGTCCAAAGCAAATATGCAGGATAACAGCTAATAGTCTATAGCGGGTTTGTATACCGCAAGGTCATAAGAGTTCAGGGATCCTGCACATGCGCAGTCCTATCAAGATGGCGGACGGCCGCGGCTCAGGACAGGCGCTGGCAGGAAGGAGAGAGAACCACGCACAAGAGCAGAGGCACTCACGGTCCGGTGAGTGACACAACAGGATATTGATAATGACATTAACTGTAAGAAGCTACTTTTAAAGAGTGAGGCCGTCTCTCATGTCCTAAGTATTGCTGTGTTTCCTGCTCCTAGGCAGCACACATGCTGTAGGCTTCTGTAACACAGCAGCTTATGAATTTTAAAGTTTTATTCTACTCTGTAGAAAAAACAGTACAACAACGCATGACATGGATCTGGCCACCATGCGTGACCACACTCCTTTTTAGTGCACGCCGCTGTCCTGATTCACCAACTTACAAAGTTGAGAAGTATGCTTTGCCTATTTTTACCAAGCAAAGCCTTGCTTTAGAATAATCATCAAAGCTCCATATTGTACTTTAGTCATACTTGCCTACTCTTCCAGAATCTCCAAGAGAGTCCTCTTCTCCAATCAGAGTAGGCCACCCTTCCAGATTCTGCCTATCATGAAGGACACTGCCCTGTTGTGCGATGATGTGAGTCACGCCATTGTGCTGCAGGGAGGTGGATTGTGATAACACAAATAACGTTGTCAAACCCCCCACACCTAGAGGGGAAATCCAAAATGTAGGCAATTAGGACTTTAGTAATGTGGCCCTACTGTTTGTTTGTAGTGTGGTACACTAATGGAAATAGGAGAATTGTACAACCAGTAGTGCAGTGCATCTGGTGTATAATAGCATCTTGTCATGTGGTGAGTCATGGAGCATTAGTCTAAGAGGTATTAAAGTAATTTTATCGGTTTCAAATAAGCATTGCCCAAGCGATTGTATTGTGTTTCCGAAGCACAAGCATATTATTTAGCAAAAGCAATTTGTTTAGCAGTTCAATAAATAAGTACAATACAGTACAATATAGCCGATACATGATACCTATTAAAGATGTTACATTAAAGCAGGAAAGTATGAAAACACCAAATACATTACATTTTCCTTATAGAGCTTCACCGAGGTCCATGGAACACAGCCATGCTCACATGTAGCCACGTTCAGAGAGAGAGCTAACAAAGGCCAACATGCTTGTATATACTTGTCCAGCTAACACTTAGTAAGGTCTTCATTGGTCCGGGGGTTAATGGCATTCCAGTTCCTTGCAAGTTATAGGTCAGTTCATTTGATTCTTACAAAGGGTGAGGGGAACATCCCCCACCCTATTGTTCCCATGATTTGACTCTGAATGACCAGTTCAAACTGACCCACACAAAAGTCTTTTTTTAGCATTAATCTCATATTGCTTGTATCTTGCGATCGCTAGATGCGATCGCTATTCCATCAACACAGGGTTAATGCTGGTGAAATAAGCTTTAATATGAGACCAAACTCTTTATCTTTTAAAACACCTGAACCATAAAAACCTTTACTACAGTATTATATATAAATAAATATACAATCTAATACATTTTACTAATAAATGAATGTGGATTGGAACCTTTAATAAATATGAAATATATAAATAACCAAATGTTGTAGTGCGAGTGTGTGCGTGCGTATTTTACCGCGTGATAGCGCCATGCCCCGTGTACCGTGGGATGCGGAGTGCAATCGCATGATAAAACAATATTAACCAATATACTTTTCGTTCATCCAATTATACGACTTTGACAGAGGTACTTTATTTATTGAAATATTTATAAAACATTTAAGTTTCAACTCCAATCATAGGGAATGTGGGTCACGTTTTAATATGATACACATGTCATTTTTTACATACCCTTTTGATTTTCATTGCATTTACACAGTGGCGGGCATTAATGACAACTGTTCCAATTTTGTGTTGCCCATAGCAAGTGATTGTTTTTACTTTCTAGTGCAGTTTAGAAACTGAAAGCAGCTCTAGGCAAAACAACATTTTCTTAAAAATTATTTGTCAAACAATTTTTCTAAAAATCCCCATTGCACTCAAGGACAGTTACAGTTGTAAAATCTCTATCTGCAAATGAGACACAGAGATGGAATACTATACATCACAATGCTCAATTATTGAGGAGCTAGGGAAAAACAATTTGCATTCTCTACAAACACCTAAATTGTAGTGACAATAATTATTTTGTGACGTTGTTAACATACAATGCCGAGCATGGAAAAATACACTAGTTATGATCACCAGGGGAGAATTGGCAGGTGGAGCAGAAGAGTGTTTCTTTCTACAGGGGAGGGTATGTCCTGAGAGAAGTAAGGATTATTTTAAAACTGCAATTAAGGTCATTGTTTGTATGTTCTCCCTGTATTTGTGTGGGTTTCCTCCAGGGGGCTCTGGTTTAATTGACTGCTAGCAAAATAAACCCGTATATGTGTGTGTGTGTGTGTGTGTGTGTGTGTGTGTGTGTGTGTGTGTGTGTGTGTGTGTGTGTGTGTGTGTGTGTGTGTGTGTGTGTGTGTGTGTGTGTTGTCCGTCCATCTGTCTGTCTGTCCGTCCACTGGGGCAGGGACTGATGTGAATGATTAAATATTTGCTTTAAAGTGCTTCATAATAAGTAGGTGTTATAAAAATTACTGTTAATAAACGAATAAATAAAAAAAACTGCAGTAGGCAGTTAGTATGGGTCATTTCTGGGGTGACGTATTTAGCATGCTGGTGGAATCAGAATGTTTATTGTTCAGTGCAGACTAGGCTCATGAGTGCATCTAGTTATGAGTCCACATTGAAAACCAAGATTTTGTTTTGTCGGACAAGATTATTTAAATTACTTTCAAAGGGTGGAGAAAGTGCATGTTGGGGACATTCCTTGTTTAGTAGGGGCAGCAGAAAGATCTGTTTTCTACATTTTTTCAGAAGTGATGGAAGCCGGCCATCAGCCTGTATGTCCAATGGGATACCTTTTACCTTATAGATGCACTTTATGCAGAAAATTGCTGCATGCATTTTGTTCAATGCAATAAAAAATTCAAACACGCAAAAGTGACACATGTAATAGAGACAGTTCCGATGTCCAATAACTCTTGAGTAATTTAAGAAATTTTCCACTATGCGTATTTCAAGCCAGACTTACAAGTGGTGGTGCAAAACGCTGTAATTCCAAATATCAGTATATGATCAGTATATGAGCATACACCTAGTTTTGTGCACGGTGGACAAGTAAGAACATTTGCAGAAATAGAAATAATTTGCATGCCCGTATATTTACCTAAACTTGGCTTTGTCACCAAAGTAACTTGCGACAAAGAGGAGGTTAAATTGCTCTGTTCCAGCTATTTGAGAGCTGCATTTTACTTGAAGTCAGACCACATGACTATAGACCTCAGTAGCTGATACAATTTACCATCCAGACAGATCAATTCTAATCTGACTCTGACCAATTTTTATCTCTTCATGATGCAGTCACACAAAGCACAGCAGTCCATCGATTTGGGTTTTTTTTAAAAAAAAAAAGCTGTGTGCCCAACTTTGTATAGTTGTGTGAGAATTCTGGTTCGCACTAGCTTACACCAGCAGTCACACAGATTTCACTAGTTGGATACTTTAGATTTGTAAATAAAAATAAATCATGTTTACTTTAAAAATACCTGATACCTGTGATACCAGAAATGTGACAATGGCATAAAATGCATTCTTCATGAATTATATTATTTTCAACTCTACAGTGTGTGACCCCATTGCAAACCAATCAAAACCAATGGGATGTCATCTGCTTTGAACATTGGTGCTTTTCTTAGCATGCTTGTCAACATAATGAGTTCTGCTTTGTATAGTTACCACTAAAATGGGCTTTGCTTAGCACAGTCATGGTCAAAAGTTTTGAGAATGACACAAATATTATTTTTCACAACGTCTGATGCCTCAGTTTTTATGATGCCAATTTGCATATACTCCAGAATGTAATGAGGAGTGATCAGATGAATTGCAATTAATTTCAAAGTCCCTCTTTGCTATGACAATGAACTTTATCCCACAAACAACATTTCCACTGCATTTCAGCCCTGCCGCAAAAGGACCAGCTGACATCAGGTCAGTGATTCTCTCATTAACACAGGTGAGAGTGTTGATGTGGTTAAGGCTGGAGATCACGCTGTCATGCTGATTGAGTTAGAATAACAGACTGGAAGCTTTAAAAGGAGAGTGGTGCTTGAAATCATTGTTTTTCCTCTGTTAACCATGGTTAGCTGCAAGGAAACATGTGCAGTCATTATTGGTGTGCACAAAAAAGACTTCACAGGCAAGGATATTACTGCTAGTAAGATTGCACCTAAATCAACCATTTATCAGATCATAAAGAACTTCAAGGAGACAGGTTCAATAGTTATAAAGATGGCTTCAGGACGCCCAAGTAAATCCAGCAAGCGCCAGGACCGTCTCCTAAAGTTGATTCAGCTGCGGAATCAGGCACCACCAGTGCAAAGCTTGCACAAGAATGGCAACAGGCAGGTGTGAGTGCATCTGCACGCACAGTAAGGTGAAGACTTTAGGAGGATGGCCTGGTATCCAGAAGGCCAGCAAAGAAGACACTTCTCTCCAGAAAAAACATCAGGGACAGACTGATATTCTGTAAAAGGTACAAGGATTGGACTACTGAGGACTGGGGTAAAGTCATTTTCTCTGATGAATCCCCTTAAAATTGTTTGGGGCATTTGGAAAAACGCTTGTCTGGAGAAGGAAAGGTGAGCGCTACCATCAGTCCTGTGTCATGCCAACAGTAAAGCATCCTGAGACCATTCATGTGTGGGGTTGCTTCTCAGTCAAGGGAATGTGCTCACTCACAATTTTGCCTAAGAACACAGCCATGAATAAAGAATGGTACCAAAACATCCTCCAAGAGCAACTTCTCCCAACCATCCAAGAACAGTTTGGTGATGAACAATGCCTTTTCCAGCATGATGGAGCACCTTGCCATAAAGCAAAAGTGATAACTAAGTGGCTCGGGGATCAAAACATTGAAATTTTGGGTCCATGGCCAGGAAACGCCCCAGACCTTAATCCCATTGAGGACTTGTGGTCAATCCTCAAGAGGCGGGTGGACAAACAAAAACTCACAAATTCTGACAAATTCCAAGCACTGATTAGACAAGAATGGGCGGCCATCAGTCAGTATGTGGCCCAGAAGTGGATTGACAGCATGCCAGGGCGAATTGCAGAGGTCTTCAAAAAGAAGGGTCAATACTGCAAATATTGACTCTTTGCATAAACGTAATATAATTGTCAATAAAAGCCTTTGACACTTATGAAATGCTTGTAATTTTACTTCAGTATACCATAGCCACATCTGACAAAAGGTCTAACAACACTGAAGCAGCAAACTTTGTGAAAACCAATACTTGTGTCATTGTCTCAAAACTTTTGCCCATCACTGTATACTGGTTTTCAAAATGAGATAGTCATCATGGGTTCTATGTTACATGTACACAATTCTTCAAAAGGGGATCACTCTGCTGGGGCAATTAATCACTAAAGAGTGAGCAGTTGATCCCAGGTACAATTCCTTGCAGACAATTAGCATTATTGAAGGTGAACATGAGCTCATGAGTCTTTTTTTACCCCTTCCTGCTTTGTCCACAGCAGGTTAGTTGTCAGAGGGACAACATTAGATGTAGGTAGCATGGTGGGGCTACGTTTATGGTTAGAAGGATTTGGGGGATTACGGTTATCCAGAAACATTGTGGTGGGGTGGTAATTTAGGTTTAAGCTGTACTAGGAAGTTATGGTTAGGCTGCTCAGGTTGAGCTCAACTATATGGTGGGAGAGCAATTTCCCATTTCAATTTATTTAATTCTGATGACTGGTGTTAATTGCAGCTAAGCAATTGCTCAATAATAATTCAGTGTGTATATTGGTCATCAAAGTGGGCTCTGCGTTATATGCTTGTCATATGAAACTATCTGTGTTGTATTTGATTATAGCTCTTTCTAAATTAATTGTTTCATACATATCACTGGCTGAGAAAAATAATTCTTAGGGCATAAGTTGCCATGTCACCCTTATTTCTTCACCTAGAGGTTTACTTCTCAGTTTTAGGTCAACATCATTTGCCTGAGGGGAATTTGGCTGGGAGTTGAAGTGCCTAGGCTGAATTTGTTTTTGTACATATTGGGTGCAGAATTGGCAGCCAAGTAAACAGGGACATAACAAGGAAAAAGGAGCCCCACAACATCACTCTAAAGAACTGTGAAGAGTGGATGGCACCCCTTCAAATTCCAGGTCCTATCTACGCACAAATACACTGGATTTTTTTAACTCTTTATTATTGTTTTACTTATTATTGTTGTTGAATCTCTGAGTTACACAATTTGTCTACAGCTATCTATGTGGTCCAGAAGATGCCCAGCACACAGTACATAACAGAGAATACATGGTCCCCAGGCTGAAGCAGACATAGGCAGTGCAGTAACTGACATGGTGCTGCTATGTTAATGTTGACCTGTATAATTACAGTCAGTCCACTTGCTGATCCTACCAAGGCCCTGTCGTCCATGGGCCATATAGTACTCCGTTGACTCCAAATTCAAGAAGGATCCGGGCACAGGGACAGCTCTTAGCTTTAACTCCATTAAACTGGCAACTGAATGCAACAGAAAAGATAAATATTTGTTCAAATTGTTCTAAAAGCAATTTCATCTCCAGGTGACACGGAAGGGGCCATAAACATAGGATTTTCACTTCCTCCCTGACTATCTTTTGGGGCCAGCTTTTTATGTGTAAATGGTATCTATTTTGTTTTGGAATCCAGTGACAAACTTGTTCTATTATCACAGTTGTTCAAAGCTTCTAACCAAATCATTGTGCAGCCTGGTCATATAGGGTAATCTCAACAGGTACTCCTATGTGCAAGGATAACATGCTCCTCCTTGCTTCAAACAGTCATTTGTTTACTGGAAAACAGATATCAGATTTTATCATCCAAAACTAAGTTTCTATATGATATATTTATGCATAAAACTGCACATCTACTTCTTACAACATATATATATATATATATATATATATATATATATATATATGTATGTGTGTATATATATATATATATATATATATATGTATGTGTGTATATGTATGTATATATATATATATATATATATATATATATATATATATATATATATATATATATATATATATATATATATATATATACACACACACACATACACACACACATATACACACGTACGTACGTACGTACGTACGTACGTACGTATACACACACATATATATATTATACATTAGACATGCTATTATCCATACTATTTTATTTTAAACAGTCTCCCTTATACTTCTACACACTACACTGTTTTATTTATTAAAACAATTACTTATATGGTAACAACGTTCCCCACCAACTCTGTAATTATTATTAAGTTTCCATATGTAGTTCCCCACACCAGGGCCATTACACTCTGATTCATGTCAATTTGCAGCTACCAGATGCTGGTGAAGGAGTGACTCCCCTCCATCCACTGGTGATGCCATGTTGATGTGCAGTACACTCACAGTCAGCGGCTGACTTGCCTGCACCAGTAGTAATAGTCAGGGATGACGGCTTTCTTTGGTTTTGCTTGATTTCACCAACCAGATTGGAGTAGGATGGCGGTAAGCCCATCCCATCACACTGCCAATATGGTCCACTAATTTATAGCATAAGTAATAGCATTACAGTTGTAATTGTTCTAATTCAGAAAGAAATTAATTATTCCCAGGAATAAGCAGCTAAATGAAAATTGAACACTAAGGAGCATATTCAATTAAGACAGCGTATCGTCTTTACCCCTGGCTGCACACATAAAGTGCCTATACAGTACCGCAACACTGCGGATTTCCCTCCACAACCCTATGGGGTGCAAAGGGAAATCCGCAATGTTGCGGCAATGGAAAATGTGCAGCCGTATGTAACCGCGATCTGTCGTCATAATTGAATATGCCTCTAATTCTTTGCTCATTTCTGCTCTTTATAATATAGGTTGAATGAGGCAATAAAACATTAAGTACTGGTAACAATTCTTTGGACTTTATCCGGATGTTCAAATTGTAACACAACAGTAGTTCATAGAATATTCTTTCATAGTAGAATACACCTGACCTCCACATAAGTGTAGGAATAGTAACTATATATTACATTTGCTATTAATTTCATAAATGTATATTCTTGACATCCTCCCTTTTCTGCTGACATTAATGGCAATAGCTTCAGTATACAAGTAACTACACTTTTTACTGAACACACTATTCTAGACATTTTGCATCATTTCATTTTATGTTTAACCATAGATTGTAATAGATTTAAAGATTGTATCTCTTTTATGTAACTAAAAGTTTTTGAAAGGACTGTTGACTTATTGGAAAATGTCCTTATCTAGTGAACCTGCAGTTGCTATCGCTCTATCATCTTGTCGTTAGTTAACTGTGCTGCAAAATAATAGTTTGTTCAGTTTTCAGTATCTAGGTAATAGAGTTGTAGATAGCAAGGTAGTTCAAGTCCAGTTATCTAGTACTCCCATTGTGGAAATACTGTATTTATTACTTACAAACCGGAGATGATAGTTTATGGTATAACTTAAAATACCACAAGTATGTGCTCCTTCTTAATTTATCCCTGGTTTCCATCAGTTTCTGTTTTAGGTAGTGTGGCATAATGACACTGCTACCCAATCACCAACCATGTCATTAACCTGACACTGATCACTATCAGTAGTTTAAATAGAGTTAATTATACAGCAGGAAAGAGGATAGGGGTTGCTACAGAGCAGATAAGACAGAAACTACTGGAAACCAGAGATACACATTTCAGGGTCTGACATTCATTAGATAGTCGCTCATAGTGTATCTTAAACAGAATGCACACTAGATAGAAACTTCTCTTAGTAATAATGACTATTAGTGAGCTTTGCAAAGACTTTTGTAGCAACACATAAAGAGTAGTGTATGAATCACAAATGTGTAAATCCACAGTGCAAATGCTGTTTTGTGATATCACACACCTTATATTTTGCACAAGCGTAGAACTGCATGGATTTCCTGGTCAAAATAGGTTTGTCTGTCAAGGTGTAAGAGTTAGCACCGGCTGATGGGAAGATTTAGTTCATTTCAAGGTGTCCCTTGCTAAAATCCTTGTGGATAATGTGCACACAGGCACTAACTTTTGCAGTGAAGTGCAGAAATGGGATTATTTAATGAAATAAAAGGATGATATGGCTGCATTTATAAAGGAGAGTTACTGCATTGTAGGAGGGCTCACAGCCTTTCTCTCCCCGCACATTGACTTCTCTGCCAGCTCTGAGGTCCCTGACATCGCCATTCTATACAAATAATAGGGCACACTTTGCCCCTTCTAGATGCACTTCTCCAGGAAAGGGATTTTTATGCACACTTCTACCTACATAGAACATGAAATAAAGACAGTCCTGATGTCCCCTTTCACTGATAATTAATATAAGAGATAAATAAACCGAGTAATACATTAGGAGTCTTGAAATGATGCAGTGGCTTAGTGGTTAGCACTTCTGCCTCACAGCACTGGGGTCATGAGTTCGATTCCCGACCATGGCCTTATCTGTGTGGAGTTTGTATGTTCTTCACGTGTTTGCGTGGGTTTCCTCCGGGTGCTCCGGTTTCCTCCAACACTCCAAAAACATACTGGTAAGTTAATTGGCTGCTATTAAATTGCCCATAGTCTCCCTCAGTCTTTGTATGTGTATGTTAGGGGATTTAGATTGTAAGCTCCAATGGGGCAGGGACTGATGTGAATGAGTTCTCTGTGCAGCACTGCGGAATTAGTGGTGCTATATAAATAAATAGATGATGATGATGAAATTGTGTGGTCCTAAATTTGTACAAGGTTGGACTTTGATATCATATTTTTATTCTTTCCTGAGCATTTTCCCGAGCACCTGCCAACCAGCAAAACTAGACACAGATTGCTTTTACGGGACTGCTTCCAAAGACGTATGCCTTGAAATGCTCTTGGTAGACAAGTCAATGTACTTGTACCCATAACGAAGCATTGCATATAAATCAAACCAAGTTATTCCAAATTTAAAATAGAAAGAAAAATTTGGTTATTATATTTTTGTAACATTGATTTCTAGACACTACTCTATTGTTACTAAAATAAATAGTTAAAATATATCATGCTAGTGTCTGTTTAAGGAAATGAATATGACACAGTTGTGATAAATCACAGAACTTACTATGCCATTTATTATATGAGCAAAATATTATATTACATTCTGGTCTCATTTATATCTGGATTATATCAGCCTACTTGTTGGTATGTAGCTGGCGCAGATCTACACTTGATATTTCACAATAACTGGTACTTTTAACCTAGAATTTCTTGCTTCCTTGACTACAAATCAGATATCCATCAGGAAATATTGGTATCTTGATCGCCTGCTCAAAACCCACCCAATTTACCTTTATCATCTTGGAAGATGCTGAGCAGAACCCACAGATACAAGCTGTTTTCATGAGTAATGGCCATGCAGCCTGCTACCATCTGAATGGGATGCTTTGGTAAGTTGAATGGTGTATTAAAGAACATCAAGGCACTGGATAAAAAAATGAATCACTGTTATTATTCTTTATGTTACTTTCAAAATAACTGCAATGCATCAGCAGTAAGGAAACGGCATAGTAAAGGTACTGAAATGTTACATGCTGATGATATTTCTTTGGCTCAGTGGGCAAAGAGGTATTTATGAGGTCATATCGCCCTGAAAATAAAGGGCAGACCGTTTTTGTCACAATTTTTCAGTAACCATCAATTTATAGGAGTAGAACTATTTTATCTTTGCAGTTATCTTTCATTAAAGATTTTGACTTATGTGATTTGTAGAATATGCCTGTATAATATGAAGTACAGTTCTATGCAAACGTTTGGGCAATCTTGGTTATATGCATCTTTCACTGAATCTCTAAGTGAAAATATTTTTACGTAATCTCTGTAGGGTACAAACTTAAACAAACATCTACTATATAAATGCCTAGTGGCGTGTTTGGGAAAAAAAAAAAACAAGCTGCAGCGCCACCTGCTGGGCAGAGTTATACACTGACCTATATATTTCTTGAAGGAGAAGTGACAGTTGGGAGTGGTTGGTGGTTGCCGGGGGTGACAGTGGGGAGTTTTTAACACCTTAAGTAGCTTGATAAAGGATGTGGCGATGAAGATGAAGGATGAGGTGATGGAGAAAAATGATGAGGTGGTGACATGTGGACAAAACCACGTTAAAAAAGGGTGCTTGCGTCGGGAAGTAACGCTCTTCCCCTGAGGAGGCCTGGGCTAGGCCCAAATGCATGACAAGAACCTTTTTAACACCTTAAGTAGCTTGATTTGACTAGAATGCATAAGTATCATGCACAGGTTAACTTGTTTTAAACGAACAACTACTAGTTATTTTCTGAATTTAAAAGAATAAAAATAAACTAGTGAATGTGATCTTAACAAATATGTATAGACCCTTCCAGTTGATTTTTAAATGACAGATTAGGCCTTAAAATACTTAAAATAAGGTCCAAGGTATGATGCCTTACCATAGTAACAAAATGTATACTCCCATTACTATGATAGGCATAGTTCAGGCTATTGTTAAGCTATTAAGCACTTGCTTTACAATTTAATTTGTCAGTGCTACTTTATAAGAGCCTGTAGGTGGTATTTATAGACCATGGGATTAATTCAAGGTGAGTATTATTTAGGTTTGTGTAGTGTATCTTGCATGAAATCGCTATGTAGCTGTAAGCATATACGCCTATGCAGATGTGCATGAATCTGGCACTTATGATCAGGAGAGGTGGGACAGGGGAATGAAGAGATATTCTAAAGTAGGCCGAGTACACTAAGGGAGTGTTTGCACAATTATGAGCAGATACAAAAGCATAAACGCTTGCCCAAGCCGTTTATTTGCTGGTGGTCAGGGGGAAGTGCAGTTAGATGATGATGATGATGATGATGATGGTCATCAGCTATTGCGAACCACTTGTGATTGGCTGTTTGCAAATGCTCACACTCCTGTGTGTGTGTTTAATCTTTATTTATTTTTTTCACATATATGAGAAGGAAAGCTCTTCCTCCAGTATTACACAGGTTTCTGAAGTCGTATTGATGCCTAATAGCGAATACGTATTTTGCAAACAAAACAAATGGCAATAAACATGGGCATAAATGTAGCTATTGCTGCAGGCCTGCATGTATCTTGCTGCTTTTTTAGTGAATACAATTTGTGGCTGCAGTTTGGGGAATAGTTGGGGCCAAGTCTGCATGAGGTCCATTTATGTTTTAGCACTGGTATATACCAGTGTGAACAAGCCCTTAGACTACAGTAACTCAAAGAACCACCTAAAGGCAGAACACAGGGCAAGCCTGAGCTATTCTTGCAACCCAAGCAGACATGAACATGGGACAGCTGATGTCACAGAGTGGGAGAAGCCAATGTAAGACATGGGATTGTTTAAAGTGATACATTTTAGAATGTGCTAAATAACCATATAATGTAAGTTACGTTCCATGGTTACTTCTCACATTTTAGTACCCGTTATGGATGGATGTAATTTTGGAACCACATAAAATATGACGTGGGCTGTTGGCCGGTCAGACCATTGCTTTGGCAAGCACTAGTTGAACATACATAATAGAGACTAAAAACTAGCAGCAATAAAAATTACGTTCTTTCTTAATAAATATGCAACAAACTTAAATTACGGAAAATTTTATACACTGAATTTATAGTATATCACACTGTACTTATTACTAGTACTTTAAATATATAGTGATGCACCTAAATATATTAAATATAGACAACAAAACATTCACAGGCTAAATATGTTTAGTTTCGAAACCCAATGACCTGATGAGACATTAATAGTCTCATTGATTCATAGTAGTCTAAGCGATTAGAGGAAGTTCTAATGTGAATTGCTGGGATGCTCGTGTGCTACTTATTTGCAATGTGAAAATTGGATTTTTG
>NW_027448020.1:0-17307 GCF_038048845.1 Mixophyes fleayi | reverse complement strand
TTTAGCATACACACGCTTGGCCCCATCACAAGCTTCTGTCAGAACGTTCTGATTTCCAAAGCCAAAGGTGAACAATTTATACACTGTACAGTTGTAAAAAGCAGCGACATCGCAAAGATATGCAGGAACCGTATTAAGGTCCACATTCATAGGTCGAAGTGTCTTGACCTCCCAAGAACTCGACGTGTCATTGGATGATTCCTCTGGTCATTGTTCCTTAAGATTGCCAGGAGTCCTTCTCCAGATTCCCGCCTCTAGACCTGTACAAAATGGTCCATTTATGATCCCTGTGAACTGGCTATTTAGTGTATGAAAAGTGACATTATTTATAACTAGTGTTCACAAGACGCAAACGCTACATAAATAACACCGGAAACGTTCTCATGCAATAATACCATTGATGCCGTTTGAATGTTGTAAACATAATTTAGCCTCTTTAAGACTTTAGATTTCATATTAGCTAAAATAAATAGATAAAACTTATTTACATTTTGCTATTTGCAATAATAATTATTTGATTGAGTACTAATCACATCGCTACTGATTGTAGTGTACAGGAATGGTTTATTACCACTTTCACACAATTATTAAACTTGAACACTGTGCAAGGGCTTCTGGTAGTTGTAGTTGTGTTTCTGATAGAAGACTTGAACAGGACCACAATTCCCAGAAAGTCAGGAGCTGGCGACACCCAAATCTCAAAGGAAGAGGAATAGGTCTGCTCAAGGAACAACCAAATCTTGCAAGATTGAAGATTCAATCATTTGAAAATGACATTTTGCCTGGCTTTCAGACCCGAAGAGCATGGTCGATTCTGAGTCAATCTGAGGATCGGCTCAGGTATGTAAAGTCTGAATTTCTCAGATTAACCTGAATTCAAACTCTTCAGCTGTAGTTTTAAACTAAATGGCATTGCTCTACCATGCTCTACTGGCAATGAACCGCCTCCTAATGAATGTTTATACTTTACTAAAGAAGATAATATATACTGCCAATTTGCTTGCTCTGCGTGCCCCTATCACATGTTTAAGGTTGGACACCAGGTTTACAAAGTAACAACTTTTATCATGCTCCCTAAATTAATTCTTCCCTGAATTCATTCTTCCTTATATCATGATCATTGACCTGAAATGTTGTACCTGGACATTAAGAACGGATGTAAAACTCTGCGCTATGGGGGTGATTAAGAAGTGCACATAAGTACATTTAAGCATAAATATCATCATCATCATTTATTTATATATCACCACTGATTCCGCAGCGCTGTACAGAGAACTCATTCACATCAGTCCCTGCCCCGTTGGAGCTTACAGTTAACAGTAATATACACACACACACACACACACACACTAGGGTCAATTTTGATGGCAGCCAATTAACCTACCAGTATGTTTTTGAAGTGTAGGAAGAAACCGGAGCACCTGGAGGAAACCCACGCAAACACAGGGAGAACATACAAACTCCACACAGATAACGCCATGGACGAGAATTGAATTCATGACCCCAGCGCTATGAGGCAGAAGTGCTACCCACTAAGCCACCATGCTGCCCTAAATATATTTTATATTTCTAATAATATGTGCACAAGGAACTAGTGACACGTCATCTTTGCTGGCATGTTATTCTTAATCTTATCTGTAGGGAGATAAAGCCATCATTTAAATTCACTTTAAACTATTGACCTTGAATGTCAATATGTTTTTTTTGTTAAATTCCAGATCACATTCATTGTAGCTATACGACTTTTCGCTCTTCCTGGATTTTTGTCAATTTGTCTGTCTTGGTTTTTCAGTATGACAAAACTGCAATTAACATTTAAAGAATTTCAAAGATGCAAAAAGTCACACTTTACATTTCACTTGTCAAATACATTTTAAAGTGGAAGTAAAGGAAGAAAGTTGACTCCTGACACTGTATAAATGTTTGTGTTCATAGCGTTACCCTTACTGCATGTTGCCATATTTCTAGAACAGACTTTCCTTCTTATGTCGGGTTGGGTTAATATATGAATGATCACAGATACAGGGTTGCAACAGAAACTTTCTTCAATATATGGTAAAAAATACCACGGCCAGTGTCTAAGCGATACAGAGAATAGATATGAAGTACCCTTAACCGTTCTTCTGCTCCTTGTTTACTTCATCAGCCTGCCTGGAGTTTCTGAAGTATTGGTATTTTTGTTTATTGTTTTGTACTGTTTTACCCTGTTTATTCTACTGTTTGTACTGTGTACGGCGCTGCGGAAACCTTGTGGCGCCTAACAAATAAAGGATAATAAAGGATAATAATAATACTATAATCTTTAATAAATATATTTGTTATTTTTTCCACCATTTTTTCTTTATAGTAAATACATATATCAGGATAGTCTTAATGCATACTGTACATACAGTGCTTTTATATGGTCTGTTTGCCTTGCATAAACATGTTCTGTGCTAGCTTGTTGCTCACATATGTGTAATTTTTAATGTGAACACTATTTGGTGACAATTTCCACTCTCAGTCGGCACTTACACCTCCTGGGTAGCTGGTGCAAATTATACGGCTAAAAAAAATGCTTGTGAGAATCCCAGGACTTGAATCAGCCGCATTTGCTTCAACGC
The DNA here is from genome assembly GCF_038048845.1 of Mixophyes fleayi. Classification (NCBI taxonomy): domain Eukaryota; kingdom Metazoa; phylum Chordata; class Amphibia; order Anura; family Limnodynastidae; genus Mixophyes; species Mixophyes fleayi. The sequence continues at coordinate 14,704 of NW_027448020.1, read as the reverse complement.
GCTCTCGGCAGGGGCTTATTGTATATCGCCTACGTTTATCCGTTCCTTCTCTCCCCTGTTCCGTCCTTCAACTCGTAGGCAGTCATAAGCATCAGACATGAATTATATGGTTAATTGATGACCGTTTCTGAACTTGCACAGAACTATTTCACGTAAGATACGGCAAAGGGACTTACGTCCAAACATGAATCAGTCCCTGTATGTTGAAATTCAGATGATACTATTCACTTCAGTAGGAAATATTCAGTGTGAGGTATTAAATCATTGTAGTATGACATTAAGAGAGGAGAATCAGTAAGAATATCATACAGGACACCTTTGGTAACTTGTAATTTATCTCAGAACAAAGGTTAGATAGTATATGCAACAGAAAGAGATTTTCTACAATAGTACATGTGAGACAATTAGGCTTTGATGTCGCAACTATGTAACAAGTGACTTGTTGGAAGTGATCAAGCAGAGCAATCATAGCTACCATTAATAGAGTGTTCAGCGTTTAGCGTTTTGCAGAGCGGATATGTCATAAAGCATAACAGAACCAATAAGGTACATTTCCAGATGGAACAAAAATAATGAGGGAATTCTGGGTGAACAAACATGAACATTTAAGGTCAAACTCCCCCAGAGAAACATAGAAAATGTGTGCACCCAAATGTGGAATGAGAAAAGTATTTAATACAAATTTTTTTTTTAAACTTCACTCATCTCTAGAGAGGAGACATTTCATGGTATGGACTGTGATTGGACTGAATCTCCAGGGGGCATAAATTATTCATCAATTTTTTATCTTGAAACGTTATCGGTGTGCATATATATTCGCAAATAAGTGAAACTCAGACAAATTTCATAATTGGCCATATCAATTCACCCATCTCTAACTGTGAGCTGAAGATTTTCTAAGTAAATAAATGGGATTGTCTTTGAAACTGGGACACATGGAAGAACACCTAGCAGGTGACGGAGTGTGTGTCTAATTCTATACTATCTGTGGTTCGCACATGGCACCTTTCACTTGTACTTTTGTACAAAAGCACATTTTTTGGTGCTGTATGACCACTTTCACTCAAAAATGCTACACCACTGTGAGAACCAGATTGGGTTTAAAAATGGGAACTCAGCCATCTGCTGGGTGTTCTACTTTGGGACTATTGGCTGGGTCAGGAGGTCACTGGTGTGTGTGGATCTTCAAGCCTTCATGGACATTATTACTTTGTGCACATGCCAAAAGCAGGAGGACATGGGACTTGATCTCTGCCCAACTGACAAAGGAGTGGACAGTGTGGCTATGTGGCTGAGACAGCGTTTAATAGGATTGGGAATATCACTCCAGAGAACTCTCAAACTTTAGCCCCTTTAGGGTAGGTTTGACTAGTAAGCTATCTTGTGCGGTATAGATTTTAGAAAAAAAAGGAAGCTTTTTATATTAATAAAAAGGGGGATCCAAAAGTACTAGAAAGTTAGACTTTGAATCGTTATTTTTTTCAACTATGTGCATTTTAGGTAGAACTGCAAATCAACAAAATTAGTTGTAGAAGTGTCATTGGTCTACATTTGTTTAACTGTCAGGTGCCATCCCCACTCTCCTTCTCTTCCATCGGGATAGACACCTTCTTATTCCAGCAGTGCACAATGGTCGTCTAGCAACAGAATGTGACTTCCGGCTGCTCTAACGGCCAGACGGGGCCTGTGTGTCCCATTGCTTTACGTATTGATGGTCAGTTTTGATGCCACTGACCACTGGAATTGTTATTGGATTGCTTATATAAGGTAGACTTTGGCACTGTGGTCTGGTTCTAGTTCTATTTCCAGTGTGTTTTCAGTTCCACTGGTCTCCTGTTTGTTTTTTTGTATTCCTAGTTTGACTCCTGCCTGTTCCAGACAACCTTCTGACTCTCGATTCATTTCTTTTTGGATCTCCTGCATCTGACCTCGGCTTTCCCTACTACTCTTTTCATTTTTTCCTTGGCCTTGGATTGTCTGTTTTGGTTCTGACCCGGCTTGTCCACTACACTCTATTAATGATTCCAGCTACCTTGCTAGTGACTAGCTCTGATGGCCATGATCTGCACGTCCCAGACTGCTAAGGCCAAACCTCCTTGCGGGGTTCCATGGCGAACAGCGGGTGCATGTTAGACCCCGCACCTCTTAGCGTAACATCAATTGCTAGCAGGAATATGTTTATTCTCTCTGTGAATTGGTGACAGTTAGCAGATTGAGAGCCAGGGGATAACTGGCAACATGCTGAGGACTCATTGTACTTTCACAACACCCAACATAGATATTATAGGAAAAGATGCCACCGTCTCTATCTTTATGATCCAGGAGCAATATAACCCTGTCGAATAAATCTGGAATCGAGTTCACGGGTTTGTCAAATATAATAAGTCAAATCTGTTTTGTACTTATAATGAGAAATATGTGAATAAAAATAACGATGGCATATTATTTTAAACAGAATATGTGCAGTATATATATGTATTATAATTAAAGGAAGATAATTCCATCACTTCTCAGATAAATCTGAATAGGGCACGAGGGTGCACATCCACTTAGCTTCATAAATGAGGTTGGGTGTCTGGAGCAGCAAGGCTTTGTAAATGCAGCTGCAAGAACAGAGGTACGGGTTGGATGAAGAGGATTCTATATATAAATGTGTACAGTACTTGATGTCCATGTGATTAATATATGTTACTTGACTGCCAGATTATAGGTGAGGAAAAATGGGTGTTTACAATCTGGCAGGCACATTAGTTGGGTACAAAACAATTGGCAGTGGCTTTGCGGACCAATAGCAGAGAGGTTTTAAATTAAACTACAGACAATGAATAATTGTATATGAATCTGATTGGACAAGCACCACCAGCCATCCAATTAGATTAGATTAATTAGATTCATTGCAGCCAATATCCTTTTAAACTGCTGTCGGCCATGAAGAAGTGATTTCTACTGTACTGGCACCAGAAGGGATGAGTGCTGAAAAGCACAGAAGTGCTGAAAAGCACAGACCAGGTTGTGTTATTGATAAAATCTAGATTATAGGTGTTTTCTCCATGAGTTAGACTATGTGGGTTGGGGGACAATCCTTCAGGTAGGAGGACAGTGTAAAGCACCACACAATTTTTTTTCAATTTATTTTAAGTTTTATCATTTGCGTTTCTGTATTAGACCATGCTTACATTTTTTTATGCACATTTTTTTCCTCAACTTGTTTGCCTACTTAGACTTCTGCAACCAACTACTTGAGACGTTTCATTTATCTATTAAAAATTGAGCATTTATTTTGCTGTAATATCCCCTAAGATATACTCTATTTATTTGTCTTCCCTTTAAATAGATAAACGAGTCTCTGAAGAGTTCCACATGGCTGATTTATTTTGGCACTTCATGTTATACGACATGCGAAGAGGCATACACGTATCAATTAATTCCCAATACAGATACGCAGATTGTGACAGCCATCTGTCCGCATCTCACTTTCTTCATCGAATTCAACATGCTGAAAATTAACAGTGACATGAAAAAAATGGGACAAGAATATAATACAATATAAAATAAAATAAATAGTGATAATAATAAATTGTAAGATATAACACAGGTCAAACGTTGCAAAATGTATCATGTTTATAATTTATTTTTATGTTGTGTGTCAAGAAAAGATCAGTAAAATATACAGTATATAAAAGGTTTTTTATGAGCAAAGAACTTTATTGATGTAACATTTAATGACAATAGTTTAATGCTGGATTTGTGGAGGATTGACCTTAGAATAGAGTTTGGTTTCGGGAGTATTTGCAATATCAGGCCAATAGTTCTATTCTCAGCGAACTGATTAAAATATATTTATATCAATGGTTCATTCATTAATACTTCGCAAGCTGATTTTCTGGCCACAAAATATAGAAATGTATGAAAAAATAAATTTTCCCCAGTTGTTTTATTTATCTCTAGTTTTGAATAAAACATCTGTCAGACATTATAGGGGGCAGGTTTAATTTGGAATTCTGCATTCTATATATAAATCAGGACAAAATTGCCCATGTCTACTTCTTCAATATGCAGTGACCAACACACCAATCTGATAGAGGATTGAAGAAGGAAGTCCATGTCCTGTGAAAAATTGACAGTTGGCCACTAGAATGTTCTTTGTATTGTAAAGTGGTCTCTAGAATGCAATATGTACTGTACATTTGTCACTAGAATGCTTTATATATTGTGTAGTGGTCACTGGAATGCTCTCCACACTGTATAATTCACTAAAATGATCGCTATATTGTAGTGACTACTAGAATGCTTTATATATTGTGTAGTTGTCACTGGAATGCTCTCCACACTGTATAATTCACTAAAATGATCGCTATATTGTAGTGACCACTAGAAGGCTTTATATATATTGTATAGTGCTCACTAGAATGTTCTCAATATTGTATCATTCACTAGAATGATCTCTGTATTGTAGAGGTCACTAGAATGCTATTATGTGTCTTATATCTGTCAATAGACTGTGGCAATAACTCTAATGACAACTTTACAATATATAAATATATACATTCAGTGGCCACTTTATTAGGTACACCTGTACACTTGCTCCTAATGCAAATATCTAACCACTCAATCATGTGGCAGCAACACACTCCATAAAAGCATGCCGACATGGTCAAGAGGTTCAATTGTTGTTCAGACCAAACACCAGAATGGGGAAGAAAGGCTAACTAAGTGACTTCAACCATGGCATGATTGTTGGTGACCGATGGGGTGGTTTGAGTATCTCAGAAACTGTTGATCTCCTGGGATGTTCATGAACAAAAGTCTCTAGAGTTTAGACTGAGTGGTGAGTGGTGTACAACCAATAAAAACATCCAATGACTGCCAGTTCTGTGGATGAAAATGCCTTGTTAGTGAGAGAGGTTAGAGGAGAATGGCCAGACTGGTTCAAGCTGGCAGGAAGGCAACAGTAACTCAAATAAGAAAAGAGGAACACGAGGACATGCACTGACACTGGAGGGAAGTAGGTTCAGAGGAAATCTGATGAAAAATTACTTCAAGGAAGGGTATTGGATAAGTGGAATAGCCTCCCATCAGGGGTGGTAGAGGCTAATACAGTAGAGCAATTTAAACATGCTTGGAATAGACATAAGGATATCCTTTAAAATAAATAAGGATTAATAGGCTAAAAAATGGGCAGATTAGATGGGCCAAGTGGTTCTTATCTGCTGTCAAATTCTAGAGTTCTAGAGTTATTTAAAATAATGGTTTTCTATATATTTCATTGGCTGAGTAAAACAAACGTTTAACATTTTTAAAAAACATTATTAAATGATTATTTTAATTAATAAAACATACTTGAGCATCTTTTTAAATTGAACATTAAACACTAATATGTACAAAATTTGATTTTTGAGGCGTGAAATATTGTATCAATTGTAGCACCAGTGAAATCCGGCTAAATCATTTGCTTGAACAGGCTCGACCATGTTCTAGCCTGATCGACTTTCTGGAATTTAGGCCAACTTTTTTAATCTATCTTGAAATTCCTTTAAATTTTCAAACTTTCTATTTGAGAAACCGGTTCAAGAAACAGTTTGCATCTATGTTCCTACAACTCGGGGCTAGCAGGAAAAGATGCCCAACATGGATTCTCACAAGTTGTATTGTTTTTATTTTTTAATGAAAGAACAATAATTAAAGAAAAATATATGTGTATATAGAACATTGTCAAACATTAAAACTCTTAAACAAATGTAGATTGTGTGTTTTAATGTATATGTTTATTATATGCTCTTTCATTGTATTTATTTTTATATTTCATTTGTCTTCTTTATTGTAGAGAGCTGAGAAATGTGTCGGTGCTACATTAATAAAAGATAATCAAGATAACAGTTGTTATTTTTGTCAATGTCATTGGTTGGAAATTGGTTTAATGCACCCAGCCCTACCCTAAGCACACCACACAGCACAATAAATTGACCGTTTATGTCCCAGGTCTAATCATAGACTATAAATTCCATGAAATGCAAATTTTCAAATGCAAGATTGAAACTTCAAGATTGTAGACTTGATTTGAGTGAAATGTTGCTGTAATTTCACTCATCTCTACTTAAGACCAAGAGAAATGTGCTATAGTTTGTAGCCAAGTATGGATTGAGGCTAAAATTCTGCAAAGCCCTTTTAGTTATCTCTGCAACACAAGATTAATCTGAAAACAAATTTGTAATCTAATGCACCAACCAACATTAAAATATCTACTTCAAAATAAATAAGTTAAACCGAGCAGTTACTGCAGTAAAATATTTTTACATGTACTTTCCAATCTATCCTGTCTGTCCTGAGGTGTAAGGGAAGCAGGTCTGCTAATTCCCTTACCAAATATAGTTAAAACACCAATTGTTGCAGATTTGTTTCTAAAGTATGTTTTGCATGTTTATCCTGAAGGACATTTTTATTTATGGAACAAAAATATGCGAAAAACAGAAAAAAATGTCATAGTAATTTTACATGTTCTTTTATTTGGATAACAATAATTTTATTTACTCCGTAGGATAGAAATGAATAAACAGTTCTGGATTGTCTATATATCTATATATCCCCTTGGCAAAGACCAATTTTGTGAAGGGAAATATGGCTCAGTGGTGGTTGTAAATCAATGCTGAATAGCCTTTTAGTTTATGTTTACCCCTGGAAGGCGTTGTGTAATATCATAGCGCTATTCAAACAAACACCAATAATAATAACAATAATATAACATTCTTCATCTCCTGCATGTTCACGCATGCCCCAGTTTCGAAATGGACGGGAAAAGAATGTGTCCAGTTATATGCACAGAGTAGAAATGCTTGAACTGGCCGCTAGCAGTTTCTTATACTGGTTCGTCAAATCGGTTCAAAAGTTTGAAAATTCAATGGAATATCCAGATCTATTAATAAAGTCGTGCTACATTTGGCAACTTGACAGTTTTGAACACTTACAAGTCAGTTTTGACCATGAAAAAATCTGTTCGAGCTTAAATTGATACAATTTAACTGTTTTTTATATATGATCGTCGAACCTTCTAATATAGCCAACCACAAAAGTGAACCTCAAACTTGAATGGAAAATGCAAATGGCGAGCTTTCCAACGTGAACGGTGAATGGTGGATTTGGGCTTCAAATTTAGAACCACAAAATCGGAAACTATTGAAGACTATGTTTCTTGTATGTTCAGGCCCATCAAACTGGTGATGCTAACGCATTTCAAACAGTTTGTAAATGTTTTGAGCATCTGTAACTTAGAGCAAAGAAATAAACATGCGGGTGATGCCAGTATGTTAGAGCATAAGTAGAAAAGAGAGCGCAAAGCATAGAGTATAATTGTAAAAATTATTATTCAATTTATTACACCATTATATGGATATCACAAATATACTTATAAAACACATAATAGCATCTGAAATAGATCCCAATGTTGATCCCAGTTGATTCAACAGCTGAATGATTCCAAAAAATAAACATGCAATGTCCAGAGATAGTGGCCAAAAATATATGTGGATATGGTACCATATAGATTATAGAGACAGGTAAAGCAAACCGTAGCCAAAGATATTATCCGTAGCACAAGCTGAGAAAAAAGGTGGTATTAGGTCCTTAGCAGGCTCAAATGATGAATATAGGCAATGTCCACTGTATAAGTGTCCAATATATACCATTAGGTACAAATAGCACCACTCGATAGTGAGATAAACAGGTACTTATCTTCCTATAGGAGCCCGCAAATTCCAGAGCCAAACATCGATGCTCTTAGTGCGATACTCAGCATAAATTGCAGGTTGCTTCCTGAGATGAAGAAATTCTCTTAATAATCCAAATAAACCCCGGAGTTAATATGGCCAAGAACTGGTAAGTAACTGATAAGTAAATCTCTTGACGCGTTTCTCGGCGCTCAGCCGTTTCTTCAGAGGTAGGTATGTTAGAGTATAACACACATATTGATACTACGCAAAATGACATAATTCACACATATTTATGACAATTATATAATCTAAAAATATGTTTGTGAAAGACACCAAGAATTTATTTTCACAATTACAATATGGATTTATGTAATTTTGTGGCAGCTATATCTAAGAGACTCTCTTGGCAGAGTGACGGGTAGCAGGCAGCTCTCCGAGCCTTCACTTGCAGCCCTAGTTCCTTCCTGCTTCATTGTCACATTTCTTTGTTATAGCTGTAACACTTGTGTAAAATGCTGCTGTTACATTATTACAGATGTGTCTCTTTCTTTGATTTAAATGTATTGTTTTCTCTTGTTACTGAGATTAAGGGTGATGTGCGGCTCTTTTGAAGGTCAGATTCAACTGTCCCTACCCTGAAGTTTATCACAGTGCCTATCGTTAGTCTAGACTCATTTACTAAAATTGTATTTGGATTATATAGTTTGCACAGAGCCACAACAACTAATTGTCAATTAGCTTTAATCTTTCTAGTGCATTAGAGATTGAGGGGTTTATGTTAAGCTTAACGCAAATTGTATTTTTGGTGTATAATAAGCTTTTTACTACTGGCCAAGCACACAATGCACTAGTTTCAAATATAGTGATGTGTGCACATTAAATTCAATATTAGTGAGAACCAGAGAGAACTATTTTTTATAACCAGTGCAAAAGTATACTTTGCAGTAACTTATCATATTCAAAATGAAATTAGCTTAGATTGGTCTATTGCAAGATATTCTAATAAAAGCAAAAGTCAGAATTATTACTTTATGTCACTGCATGGCAACAATTTATGGATAATCTGCAGAGACTGATAAATAGAGAATGTCAACGGTATTAGTTTATATAGTAGTGGGTTTTTTTTGCTCGTGATTCTATTCACTGTATTACTGCACCTAAAGCATCCTGCCCCCTTTCACTTATTAAAAATCTCTGAAAACCTTTTCCACGTAATTGTGTTAAATTTCAAAGTGACGTTTTCCATAAACAGACTTTTCCACTTTATAATTTAGACCAGAGGGGTCAAAGTTCAGTCCTCAATAGCTGCCAACAGTTCATGTTTTCAGGTTTTGTTTGCGCATGCACAGGTGAGTTAATCTACTTTGGCTGGGTCAGTATTTATCCCTCCTGTTTCTACAGACAGAAATGCTGAAAACATGACCTGCTGGTAGTCCTTGAGGACTGAATTTGGACAGCTCTGATTTAAAATTTTAAGTGAAAGCTGCAAAAACGAGGAGGAGCTAGCAGCAGAAAATAAAAAGTATTGGAATAAAAATGCATGTAAAGTAATTGCCCCCCCTCCCAAATAAAAAGCATAAACAAAAGAAGAACTCTTTGTATGGAAATGTTTTGCCACTTTGACTTCAACGATAGTACTTTCCCTTAGAAAGTCATGGGTTGCACCTATTCTGACCAAGTAAACTTTCCGCATTAAGAACGAATCTATGCTTCTCACGTAAGTTGGACTGGGGGAGATATAGCTGTTAATACAAGATGACTTAAAAACAGAGATGACAGAAACGATAGTCAAGAATGTGTAGAGTAACCAAAGTAATCACATATGGGATGTTGCCAGAGGGGCAAGCAGCTCTTAGATTGCATGAGTGACACCAAAGACTTTCAGATGGTGGAAACCAAAGGGAACAGCAGGCAGTCTGTTCTGGAGCAGAGAAGAATGGAAATCACATCATCTCTGGGAGCTGAACATACAGAAAGAATTAGAAATGACTGGGAACGTTATCTGTATGACAATTTCACAGTAAAGTAACCGATGAATTGAGACATTTAGTTGCTTGGCATGATGTCCTATTTCAAGAAAAGTTCATTTAGTTTTTAGACGTTTAATATGTTGACATAATTCTCTATTTTTCTTATCTTTATATCAGTAATTCTGTATGAATTTAGTTCAGGCTTAGTGATAACCAACTAGCACCTCTGAAGACACAGGAAGTGAGTGGTGTGAAAGAAAATTAATTTTCCTAAAATTGCTTGAAGATGTCAAATATTTGCATTTCTGTCAAACCGCACCTATTGTTCTTGAAGGAAATTAATTTATGAAATTTATTACTAACAGTTATAGTAACCAGATTGGTACCAAATTTGCACCTGTAAATATATGGCCACCCAGAACAGTATCCTCTCCTAGCCATGCAGAATTATTTCTGCTTCTGGCCATCCAGATGGGATTCACTCCTGGCCATCCAGAATGGTATCCACTCCTGGCCATCCAGGATGACATCCGGTCCTAGCCATCCAGAATGGTATCCACTCCTGGCCATCCAGAATGGTATCCACTCCTGGCCATCCAGAATGATATCCACTCCTGGCCATCCAGAATGATATCCACTCCTGGCCATCCAGAATGGTATCCACTCCTGGCCATCCAGAATGGTATCCACTCATAACCATCCAGGATGATATCCACTCCTGGCCATCCAGGATGACATCCACTCCTGGCCATCCAGAATGGTATCCACTCCAGGCCATCCAGAATTATATCCACTCCTGGCCATCCAGAATGGTATCCACTCCTGGCCATCCAGAATAGTATCCACTCCTGGCCATCTAAAATTATATCCAGTCGTGGCCATCCAGGATGGTATCCACTCCTGGCCATCCAGAATAGTATGCATCCTGGCCATCCAGAATGGTATCCACTCCTGACCATCCAGAATGATATCCAGTCCTGGCCATCCAAAATGATATCCAGTCCTGGCCATCCAGAATGGTATCCACTCCTGACCATCCAGAATGATATCCAGTCCTGCCCATCCAGAATGATATCCACTCCTGGCCATCCAGAATGATATTCAGTCCTGGCAATCCAGAATGATATCCAGTCCTGGCCATCCAGAATGGTATCCACTCCTGACCATCCAGAATGATATCCAGTCCTGGCCATCCAGATAGATATCTATCCTGACCATCAAAAATGGTAAACACTTCTAGAAATTCAGAATGGAATCCACTCCTAGCAGTAAAGGTAGACTTTCTTAAATTACCCTGCTGTATTTTACAACAACCATTTGATAGTGTCATGGGGCTCATGGCTTATGGAACAGGAGGATGATAGAATATACCTGATAATTACTAATTTAACAGGAATACTTATATTCAACTGTGTTTTCTTACATATTGACAAGAGAATTGTCACTACCCCTATACATTCCCTTGGAGGGGTCACAACTTGAGACCGTCACCATTACCTTTTGGCCAGCTCTCAGTCCAGAGAATGGAGTTGTCAATAAAGCTGGGAAATGTCCAATATCCCAGCCCTGTGGGCACTGTGTGCCTTGGTCATTCCTATCAGCTGCCACTTACAATTGTTGTCTGGTCCTGCTGCTATGAGGGACTTAGGTTTCTTTACTTGATGATGGTCTTCTTTGCATGCTGTCAGATGTGACCATTGTAAATGGTGAACATTCCCATCAAAGGACTTTCATCAACATCATCATCATTTATTTATATAGTGCCAGCAAACCGTAGCGCTTTACAATTGGCAACAAACACAGTAATAAAACAATACTGGGTAATGAAGTTAGAAGGGCATGTTCGCAAGCTTACCATCTATAGGACAATGAGAGTTTGATACATGAGGGTAAGTGCTACATAGTGAATATTGTCCAGCCAGATTGCAAAGGTAAAAAGTGCTTTGTGGCCTGTATGATCAGTCACACAGCAATGTTGGTCAGATGGTCAGATAGTTGTTGTCTTGTGTTAACTGTGTGAAGGGTGATAATAGGGTAACCTAGGGAAATTAAGAGGGTGGTTCAGAAGTATTATAAACTTCCCTGAAGAGGTGGGTTTTCAGAGAAAGCTTGAAGGTTTGTAGACTAGAGTAAAGTCTTATTGTGTGTGGGAAGAATTCCATAAAGTGGGTGCAGCCCGAAAAAAGTCCTGTAACCAGGAATGGGAGGATGTGATGAGAGTGGAAGAGAGACGCAGATCTTATGTAGAATGGAGATATCTAGCTGGAAGATATTTTGAGAAATGTGAGGAGATTTTTGTTGGTGCAGTTATGTTGATGACCTTGTATATTATTAGAAGTGTTTTGTATTCGGTGAAAAACAGGCAACCAATGTAGAGACTGACAGAATGATTAAGCAGAGGAAGAACGATTTGCAAGGAAAAGAAATCTAGCTGCTGCATGCAAAATAGATTGTAGGTGTGAGAGTCTGATTCGGGGAAGACCAGTAAAGAGGGAATTACAATAGTCGATGCAGAGATGATGAGTGCATGAATGAAAGTTTTTGCAGTGTCTTGTGTGAGATATGTACTTATTCTGGAAATGTTTTTTATATGTATGTAACATGATTTAGATATAGAGTCAATGTGGGGAGCAAAGAAGAGTCAAACATCACACTTAGGCAGCGAGCTTGCGGGGTGGAATTTATGGTCATGTTGTCAACAGAAATAGAATTGGCCGGTGGAAATATTATTATCTCGGTTTTTAAAAGATTGGGAAAGGACTATTTCTTGGGGGCTGCCTAAATAACTAGTGTTCTCCAGAAATGTATAAGCCTCTAATATGACTGATATTTAAGCTGAAATTGGAGGTATGTTTCTTATGAAGATTTGCCTTAATGTAGTTTATTTCCAATCTCACCAGATAATCTGTAGCTATTCTTTCAAATTGCCTACAACAAAATAAGATCTGTAAAAATCCATTATGTCTCCTAGGATCTAGTAGGGACTAGTGGCTCCCAGGGGCCCAGATTATTCTAAATAATTTTTATGAGGGGAGTAAGATGGGTACAAACCAGTATTTTGCCATGGTCCTATGGGGTCTTAATCAGACTCTAGTAACAATAGTAGTGTCTGGTTAATGAGAAGGAGGGAAAACGGGATGTACATCGGCATTGCTTCACATTACTTTTCAAAAGGGCCAGAGATCTCAGTCCATAGAAAACACCGAGGTCAGCACAATACCATTAATTGATCTGTATATATATGTGCTCTAAAGGTCATAAATAGACTCGTTATACTGTGTTGTGTTCGGTAAATGTTCCTATGTAAGGACAGATCCAGGGGTCTGAGTATAGCAGTATTACTTGGTGCTGGGTGGCTTGCCTGCAGAATCACTATACCGTATTTATTTTTCTCTTAATGGTCACCATATATCATGTTGACAAATTGCCATCATTTAAGGGATGTGGCTACTTTACTAACATATTTATCTTTAATGATGAATATAAATGGTTGTACCCATGTAGATAGAGAGATTGATTCATTAGCTCAAAGCCTCTTAGGAGCTTTCCCCTCTTAGGCAATGTTGTGGTATATTGATTGCACTAATGGAGTGGGGGGAGATCCAGTATCTTTTTTCCTCACTAGAGGCTCAGGTGAGACCTTTGGCTAAGTCACATTGTCAGAATACACCCGCCCCCCATATGTCATGGCTGTATCGATGGAGATAATGCGGTTACTTTGTACCATTCCAGGGTAAAACCTTTAATGCTTTATGACAAAAAATAAGATGATATCTAGAACATGACAGAGGTAGGCAGTGGTGAAACAAACTGGATTCAAGTAAATATTACAAGCTGGATAACTGCAGGAGAATACTAGGAGGAGACCGATCAGACGCAGGGGGAATTCAATTCCCCCTCAAGTACCGCCACGTAAAACTATTGCTGTTATTACGGTAAGCAAAATAATTAGCAAAAAGCCGGCGTTAAAGCTACCGTAATAACTGTGCCTAAGCCTACCAGTGCCGAAAATATTTGTTCCCGGTGAGCAAATAATGATCTGGGGGTAAATGTATCAAGCTGAGAGTTTTCCAGTGGGTTTGAAAAGAGGAGATGTTGCCTATAGAAACCAATCAGAATCTAGCTATCATTTATTTAGAACATTCTACAAAATGACAGCTAGACTCTGATTGGTTGCTATAGGCAACAACTCCACTATTCAAATCAGCCAGAAAACTCTCAGCTTGATACATTTACCCCTTGGTGTCTATTTTTGCAATACTCCAGTTTATAGAAGAAATGCATGGTTAGCGGGGATTACACTGACTACAGGAGGAAAACATTTTACATCTTCTGATTAGAGAAATTGGACAGTTAGGAGCGTCCCTTGCTGAGTGTGGACTAGACGCTTCATATTCCACCAACATGTAAAATGCAGATGAAAGGGGGTCTATCTACTTTTTAAGAACCCCATTGTACCTATAAGTTGCGCACACTTGTGAAAAAAATCTCAGCTAAGCGATATTCAGGGTTAACTTCCTGCTTGCTACGCCAATTTCTGCAGCCAACTTGAGAGCTCATGAGTGGACAATGGAATTGGAAGCCTTGTTTTTAGGCCTTCAGTCCCATTAAGAAAAATAAATAAAATCTAAAAATAGATTGAATTTATTTAAACAATAAAACTAAAAAAAATTGAGCAATATGATTGAATTTTAAAAAATGCTTTTATTTTCTCAGCATAAAATGTTTTTTTAAAAAATGATTTTCATCTGTTATGGCCTCCAGAGACGATGATAGCAATGTTTAATAAGATTTCCCCATGCAATTGAAACTATACAGTTTTGACTTTCAATAAATGCTATCAGTGGAAGTGACCCTTTTCACATATTGCAAAAATGAGCCATATCGCCCAAAAACTTCACTTCCTATAGTGCGCCTCACCTCTTGAGATCTATGGTATGCCCTTAGTTTTGTAGCATTAAAGAGCTTTCTTACGGTATTCCTGGGAGAGCTGTTGTCCGCAGAAAAATCATATTAATGAAGAGACTGGTC
>NW_027448019.1:0-17439 GCF_038048845.1 Mixophyes fleayi | reverse complement strand
CTCTTTCCGTTTGCCCGTTGGATTGGGGATGATAGGCCGAAGAGAAGTTTAGTTTGATCTGTAGTGCTTGGCACAAGGATCTCCAGAATTTCGCCACAAACTGAACTCCTCTATCTGAGACGATTTCTTCAGGACACCCATGCAAACGGAAGATCTCCTTTATAAATTGCTGAGCCAGGATAGGTGCTGATGGGAGTCCACGGAGAGGAACAAAATGCGCCATTTTAGAGAATCGGTCAACGATGACCCAGATGGTATTGAAATTATTAGAATTGGGCAAATCGGAAACAAAGTCCATAGAAATATGGGTCCAGGGTTTGGTGGGAATAGGCAGAGGCAAAAGTTGACCAGCTGAAGATTGTCTTGAACTTTTATGTTGGGCACAGCTGCCACATGCGGAAACAAATTGCTGAACATCCTGATGAAGCGTAGGCCACCAGTAGCTTCTCAATATGAAAGATTGAGTTTTGCGGATGCCAGCATGACCGGCAAATCTGGAACAATGTGCCCATTGGAGCAATTTTTTACGCAGATTCTCAGGAACAAAAGTTTTCCCCTGGGGAGGTGTATTGTCGGGTCTACTGACTGCGATGCTGAGTGGGCTGATAATAGGCCGTGGATCCACAATGATGGAATCTTCTTCTTTTACCATAGAACGTGACAGAGCATCGGCCTTGCGATTTTTGGAACCGGGACGGAAGGTGACATGGATATCAAATCGAGAAAAGAATAGTGCCCATCGGGCCTGACGTGGATTCATGCACTGTGCAGTTTTAAGGTAGAGCAGATTCTTGTGATCCGTGTATATTGTGACAGGATAACGAGCTCCCTCAAGTAAATGTCTCCACTCTTCAAGCGCCAATTTGATGGCAAGCAGCTCTTTGTCCCCTATGGCATAATTTCGTTCAGCTGGTAAAAATTTTCGGGAGAAGAACCCGCAGGGATGCCATTGCTCATCAGCTGGTTTTTGGGAGAGAACTGCCCCTACTCCGACAGATGAGGCATCAACTTCCAAGTAGAATGGACAGGTTAAATCTGGTTGCCTCAGTATGGGAGCAGAAATAAATGCTTGTTTCAGAAGTTGAAAAGCAGATTGGGCTTCTTCAGACCACTTGGCAGGATTAGCTCCTTTTTTGGTGAGGGCGGTGAGTGGTGCTACTACAGTAGAGTAGCCACGAATAAATTTTCGATAGTAGTTAGCAAATCCCAGAAATCGCTGTACTGCCTTTAGTGTAGATGGTTGAGGCCAGTTAAGAATAGCTTGCACCTTCTCTGGGTCCATACGGAGACCGGTGCCCGAGATGATATACCCCAAGAATGGAATGGATTCAACTTCGAAGGTGCATTTTTCAAGCTTGCAATACAGTTTATTCCTTCTGAGACGGCTGAGGACCTCTTTAACATGTCTGCGATGGGACTGGATATCAGAGGAGAAAACGAGGATATCGTCCAAATATACCACAATAGTATGGTACAGTAAGTCCCGAAAGATTTCGTTTATGAAATTCTGAAAAACCGCTGGGGCATTGCTCAGACCGAATGGCATGACAAGATATTCGTAGTGCCCATCCCTGGTGTTAAAGGCGGTTTTCCATTCATCGCCACGCCTGATACGGATCAAATTGTAGGCCCCGCGGAGATCCAACTTCGTAAATATTTGCGCACCTTTGACTCTGTCAAATAACTCTGTGATGAGGGGCAGAGGATACCGGTTCTTGATGGTAATGTCGTTGAGACCTCGGTAATCGATGCAGGGACGTAATCCACCATCTTTTTTTTTTACAAAAAAGAACCCGGCTCCTGCCGGTGAAGAGGATGGGCGAATAAAGCCCCTTTCCAAGTTCTCTTTTACATATTCAGACATAGATTTTGTCTCAGGGATAGAAAGAGGGTAGACTCTGCCACGCGGTGGGGTTTTACCCGGAACAAGATCAATGGGACAGTCCCAATCCCGATGAGGTGGTAGAGTTTCAGCGGCCTGCTTACTGAAAACGTCTGTGAACTCTTGGTAGGCAGAAGGAACTGGCAAAACTTCCTTATCAGAGGTGGAGCAATTTGGAAGAACACGTTGTAAACAGGACCCGAAACAAGTTGGAGCCCACGCCAGGATTTGTGGAGTCGACCAGTCAATATGGGGGTTATGCGTTTGAAGCCATGGAAACCCGAGAACCACAGGGCTAGTGGCTTCTGGGATGACCAAAAAGGTAAGAGACTCGGAATGCAGAACTCCTATTTGGAGCGTCACTGGAGAAGTCTGATGCGTAATGGTACCCCCTGGAATACGGCTACCGTCAACCGCAGAGAGAAAGATGGTCACTGGAATTTTCTCTAGTGGAATGGCTAGTTCAGCAGCTAATCTGGCAGACATGAAATTCCCAGCTGCTCCAGAATCCAGCAGGGCTGAAATGTATTGGGAGCCTTGAGCGTGTTTCAGAGTGACTGGGAAAATACAGTCCTTGCCTTGTGGGGAGCGAAGAGCCACTCCTAGGCTCACTTCCTCATCGTCAGCTAGGAGGTTGTGTTTACCCGGCTTACGAGGACAATGATGTAACAGATGTCCGGAACTGGCACAGTATAAGCAAAGTTTCTCTCTAACTCGCCGTTCTCGCTCGGTGGGTAAAAGACGTGCTTTGCCTAATTGCATGGGTCCTTCAGGGAAAGGAGACGGTACACGGACCCGTTTCAGCTTCCTCTTTTCTAGAGCTCTTTCTCTGAACCGAAGATCAACCCGATTGCAGGTGGTAATCAATTGGTCTAGCGTTGTAGGTAAGTCCCGAGACGCTAATACATCCTTAATGTGGTCAGACAGGCCCTGCCAGAAAACCGCAACAAGAGCATCGTTATTCCAAGATAGTTCAGAGGAAAGTGTTTGAAATTGAACGGCATATTGGCCCACAGACTGCTGCCCTTGCCGAAGGCGCAGAATATCTAAAGCGGCTGACGTTGTTCTTCCAGGCTCGTCGAATATTCTGCGGAAGGTAGACAGGAAGCTATCAATGTCAAATAAAATTGGGTCAGATTTTTCCCAGAGCGGTGATGCCCATGCCAGAGCTTGCCCTGATAGTAGCGAAACAATATAAGCAGTTTTGGTACGTGCAGTGGGGAAATTTCCGGGTTGTAATTCAAAGTGTATACTACACTGGTTGAGAAACCCGCGGCAATTCTTCGGATCGCCATTGTATTTAGCTGGCGTGGGAAGATGGAGGCTGGATGAAGTAAGTAGTGAAGCAGGTATTACTGGCTCAGGCGGAGTATGGGATGGTTGACTGCGGAATAACTGCAAGGTATCCATACGTGTAGAAACATCCTGCAGCAATCTCAAAATTTGCCCCTGGTTAGTTTCTTGTCTCTCAATGCGTTCAGCTAATATTTGGACAGAGTCCTCCCTCGGGGTATGTTCCCCTAGCGGATCCATTAGGCCAGAACAAACTGTCACGGTCGTCTGAATTTCTTGATCCGATTCGGGACCCTTGGGACTAGCTGGAGCAGGAGTGAAACAGAACTTAGCAGCCTGGGTGAACTTCTTGCTCATGTTCGTGCTGATTGTAGAATATAGCAGGGGAATTAGCAGTCTGGAAATGTAGACAGGAACACTGCACTTGTAATGCCGTCAGGAACACTGCACTTGTAATGCAGTCAGGAACACTACACTTGTAATACAGTCAGGAACACTGCACTTAGGAGTGCAGACAGGATTACTGCACTTGTAATGCAGTCAGGAACACTGGAGCCAAGAACTATCCTCTGGAGAGAAGTGTGTTGTTCTGGCAATGAACAGATCACAGCAGCAGGTTTAAATAGGATGTCCCAAACAACTATTGGCTGATCAGTTCATGTGATCACAGCTTCTGAATCTGGTTGGTTTGCACTGATCACCTGACTGCATCCAAGATGGCCGCGCCCATGCAGCAGGACAGACAGTATGTGTTTGTTTACAAATGAAGGTGTGGAGAACGGGAATGCTGCAGATGACCAGAAGGGACCCAGGTAGCCGTGATATGACAGCGGCGGATGAGGTAAGTGCGGCTAAGATCCCGATTTGTGACACCCCCCCTCCCCAGAGGCTTACCCCCTCAGCTCCCCCCCCCATTCCTGGAGGGAAAGCTACCTGGTTGATCCTGCCAGTAGCATATGCTTGTCTCAAAGATTAAGCCATGCACGTGTAAGTACACACGGCCGGTACAGTGAAACTGCGAATGGCTCATTAAATCAGTTATGATTCCTTTGATCGCTCCACCCGTTACTTGGATAACTGTGGTAATTCTAGAGCTAATACATGCCGACGAGCGCTGACCCCCCGGGATGCGTGCATTTATCAGACCAAGACCAATCCGGGGCGCCCCGGCGGTGTTCCGGGCCTCGGCCCGGGCCCGCCGGCCCCCGGCCGCTTTGGCGACTCTAGATAACCTCGGGCCGATCGCACGTCCCCGTGACGGCGACGATACATTCGGATGTCTGCCCTATCAACTTTCGATGGTACTTTCCGCGCCTACCATGGTGACCACGGGTAACGGGGAATCAGGGTTCGATTCCGGAGAGGGAGCCTGAGAAACGGCTACCACATCCAAGGAAGGCAGCAGGCGCGCAAATTACCCACTCCCGACTCGGGGAGGTAGTGACGAAAAATAACAATACAGGACTCTTTCGAGGCCCTGTAATTGGAATGAGTACACTTTAAATCCTTTAACGAGGACCCATTGGAGGGCAAGTCTGGTGCCAGCAGCCGCTGAGGAAGGACGTGTTTTGGAGAGTGCTCAGTAACTGGACTTTGTTCTGATACTTATCCCAGCTGTAGATGGAGGATCCTGGGGGAGGAGAGGTGGAGAGCCCCCAGGCTTCTGGGTCTAAATCATCCAGTATGGAAGATGTTTCTGGCGTGAGGCCTAATACCAGCTTGGCCGGAGCTAGGAACCTACAAAGTGATGGACTAACCGCAGAGTCTGTGCAAGAATCGGCCCTAGACAGGGTAATGGATGTGGACCCCGGAATTGGCCCGAGTGAACCTGCCATCCTTGAGCCACCCCATATGAAGATTAATATGGGGGGCCAAGAATCGGGAACCTGCCTAGTGAAGCAACTGGGTATGGGGAGGAAAGTGACAGGTAGACTAAGTATGCAGACAAGCGTAAATTTGGAAACTCTGCAGCCAATATTGCTGAACAAAGCTATGTGCGTAAACCCTGATGGGGAGGCTGAGTCGGACCTGTTGGGGTATCGGGGTTCACCGATACTTCTATCAAGCACCTTCAATGTCAGTCAGATCTTTCTTTGTTTTCAGTCGACTGGTGAACAGAAAATACTCAACACCTGTATGATATAATGCTGAGCAGCTTTATTCTGTTCCAATTTGAGACCACTTCAGCGCTTATTTTTATACATGTAAGTCTAGGGGTATAGATTCTGAACAACCAATTATAAGACAGTAAAATAATGAGAGAAAATCAATTAACAATATATATTTCAGTTTTACATCAAAGATCAAACAACTCTTTCTTCTTTGTGTGTTATCTCTTTCCAGGCTTTTCGCCAATATCCTTGTGCTGCCCCCATCTTTGAGTCCTTGGGTTTTATCTTATCAAGAACGTTGCTACATGTTCTTGGAATGTTTTCGTTGATGGGAACATGGCGCTGCGTGGCCAACCTTGAATAATTTGTCTTTTTAAACTGAAAATAATATCTGCTTAATTTCTCTTAAAGTCATAGCATAACATATTAGCATCTAAAGCTTAGCACATGATAGATATTAAATCAATAATCATACAATTCCACTCTAACATTCCCCTCTTTGATTAAATATCAACTATTAACCTCTACCTATCAGTCATGGCGATACTCAGCAGAAGACAGTTAGTACCTACATTTAAACATATGGTATCATAAGGACCCCATATGATTAGAACAAGAATTCATTAAGCACATATCTCTGGTACTTTATCACCATAACTTTTCTTTCCCTACTTAATGTTTTATCTCGGTGCATAGAGGGGAATACTTTGCTGATATCTATTCAAAAGCTTTCTTGTATTACATTTTAAGTAGCAGTTCCATATAATCATTATAGTTAGTACAAGAAGAATTAGTATCAATGGATGAATCAAGATATTCATTGCTTTCTATATGGAATAAGATTCTTTAACAAATATGTCCCACTAATGAATAGGACATCAATTTTCATTCTGGTTTCTCGATGGTCACTGTCAATCTCTTGTTGCAGACTGTGCAGGTTTTTGGTTTGATTGTTGACCATTGCTGATAATGTTCACTGTTTGTCTCAGACATTAAACTTGTAGAAATTTCTGTGATCATTACTGGTTCTGGAAGCTCATTATTTTTCCTGCAGGAACAACAATCAAGTGTCAGTAATTTCTTAATCAGCCATATAACAATTTTCTCTACCACATATACAATGAGCTGGATTGCCAAACCCTTTGCTACTAATGGCAATATTCCCAATATTCAAAATGAATCATTGCTGACAACTTTGCCAATGAGGTTATGTATTCACAAAGGCATTTTCAAAGTTTATTCTCCTATGAGTGCAAATTGTTGAGCACTCCTTCCCCTTCTGTTTCTCACAGTGACATAGGCAATTTGTCACTTATCTGTCTGTTTCATACTGGGTCAGGGAGGCCTTGACCCCTACTTCAGGCACAAATATTCTGGTAAGACATATCAATACCATAAGACAGTCATTTCTATTTATCAGAACAAGACTCCCCTGATTTGAAGACTTTGCAGTGTGATGCGTGAATCCAGGTGTCTTTTTCCTGTACTTTCACTGCCATGGGAGTCGTCAACAGGACTTGATAAGGACCCTTATATCTGGGTTCAAGACGTCTCCTGATGTGCTTTCTTATGACCACCCAGTCACCAGATAGCAGTTTATGGGTACCTGTATCAAAATTAGGGTCTGGAATGAAGGAGAACATTTGACCATGTATTTCAGTTAGTTGTTTCTGTAATAAAGCAACATAGTTCAACAAATCACCACGTACATGCTGTAGTTGCTATGGAAAATAACAGCCTGTTCTTTGTGCTGTGCCAAACAGTATCTCATTTGGTGCTAAACCTGTGTCTCTTCATAAGTGTAGTTCTAATGTTAAACAGAACTATTGGTAAATATTCTAACCAAGTCTTTTTGGTTTCTTGCATCATTTTCTGTAGTTTTAATTTAATGTCACCATTAAGCCTTTCTACCCTCCCACCTGCTGGTGGCCTATAAGGAGTGTGAAAAGCTTGTGATACTCCCAAGTTCTTCATTACATGCTTCATTATCTCTTCTGTAAAGGTTGTACCTCTATCTGATTCAATAACTTCAGGTATGCCATATCTATAGATGACTTCTGAGATTAATTTCTTTGCTGTATTTTTAGCAGTAGCTTTTCCTTCTAACACATACTCGTAGGTACCACATTTAGGAAGTTGTATATAGTCGATCTGAAGTCTCTGAAAGGGATAGAAAGCCTTTGGGGTCTTTACTCTTTGCCCTAAATTGTGTATTCCACATATCCAGCAAGCTGCCACACAGTTTGTGTCCGCACAGTTAAATCCAGGGGCAATCAAATTTTTCCATACCCTATTAGTCATTGCCTCTTTGGAATGATGTACTTGTCCATGTGCAATCTGAGTCATTACTGGGTATAAGGCTCTTGGTAGGCACCATTTATTTTCTTTTGACCATATTCCTTGCTCATCAAGCTGTGCACCTTCTTTTTCCCACTTATTCTTTTCTTCCTTTGTTGCTTGTTTCTGAAAGTCTTTAAGGCTTTGTAGGTCTGGGAATTGAAATTTGTCTGTGTCACCTTCTGTTGAGTCTACAAGAAATGTAGTATTCTTTGGTTGGAGGGCTGCCTTTTTTTGCTGCTTGATCTGCAAAGTTATTTCCTCTTGCTTCTGGAGTTTGTTCTCTAGTGTGAGCTTGAACCTTTATAATTCCCACTTGTTTAGGGAGTTCCAATGCTCTAAACAGTTCATTAATCAAGTTTGCATGTTTGATGGATTTTCCATTTGATTCTTGGAAATCTCTGCTTTTCCAAATGGGACCGAAGTCATGCGCCACTCCCCAGGCATAACGTGAATCTGTATATACATTGGCTTTTTGTCCTTCTGCATATACACAAGCTTTAGTTAGAGCTAATAATTCTGCTTCTTGTGCTGATGCTCCATTAGACAGTGTTCCTGAGTCAAGCACCTCTTCCTCAGTTGTGATGGCATAACCTGTATATGGAACTCCATCCACATAGTATCTAGATCCATCTACATAAAGAGTTAGGGTTGCATCTGAAAGTGGTGTGTCAGTGACATTATGCAACGCTGAAGTCTCTAATTTCATAAGTTCCAAACAATCATGTGAAAATTTTTGTGTGTGTATTTCTTCAGTTTCTTCTTCAGACGCTTCACTCAGGTCCTCATATCCCCTGTCTGATGATTCATCTTCTTTGCGACTCCCCTTACTCCTCTCTTCTGAATCATCAATGGGGAGCAGGGTTGCTGGATTGAGGATTGTGCATCTGGTAATTGTTACATGTGAGGCGCTGAGCAAGGCTACCTGATATTTAGTTAGTCTAGCTGCAGACAAATGTCTTGTTTTTGCTTGATTAAGAATTTCTGTGACTGTATGTGGAACTTGAATAATAAGTGCATGGTCCAATACCATATCTGCTACCTTTTCTTTCAGTATTGCTGCTGCTACTGCTTGTATACATGATGGAGAACCTCTTATAACTGGATCGAGTTGTGCAGAATAATAGGCCAGTGGCCTTTGCTTCGTTCCATGTTTCTGTGTGAGGACTCCTAGAGCATGTCCTGACTGCTCATGGCAGAACAATGTGAAAGGCTTCAGATAGTCTGGTAGTCCAAGTGCTGGTGCAGTAGAGATAGCATGTTTCAGGGCTTGCACTGCATTCTCTATTTCAGTTATATTGAGCGGTTCTGTTCCCTGTTTCCTCAAGCATTCATACAGTGGTTGCATAAGAATTGAAGCTGAGGGAATCCACTCTCTGCAATATCCGAGGAGTCCCAAAAAGGCTCTAATTTCTTTGACTGTTTTTGGTGTCTTCATGTCTCGTATAACTTTAACTCTTTCAGTTGTAAGATGTCTGGTTCCTGCAGAGATACAATGTCCTAAGAATATTACTTTTTCCTGTACTAGTTGCAACTTGCTTTGTGATATTCTGCAGTCTTGTTCGGCCAGAAAACAAAGTAATGACAGTGTTTCTGCTTTGCATTCTTCTTCAGCTTCCGCAGCCATCATGAGATCATCTACATATTGAATAAGTTGAGTAGTTGGATTGATAGGCCTCCATCCTTGGAGAATTAGTGCCATTGCTTCTGAAAATTCTGATAGGCTTGTGGCTCCTCCTTGAGAGAGTCTTGTCCAACAATATTGGTTTCCATCATGGGTGAAGGCTAGAAGGAGTTGACTATCTTCTGTGATTGGGACTGAGAAGAAAGCATTTGCCAAGTCGATTACTGAAAACCATTTTGCATTTGGTGGTATCTGATTAAGCAAAGTGTGGGGGTTGGGTACAATGGGAGTGTTGATCAGAAGTCTTTTGTTGACCTCTCTTAGGTCATAAACCATCCAGTATTGCACCCCCTTGTCCAACATCTTGTTTCTTTACTGGGAATAGGGGTGTAGAATAAGGAGAGTGACATTTTCTTAACACCCCTATTTGTAGATATTCTTGTATTTGTTCTGAGATTGCTTTGGTTTGAGCTGCAGCAAGTGGGTACTGTTTAATTGAGACAGGATGTGTTCCTGGCTTTAGTGTCAGTTTTACAGGACTTACTTTAGGTGTACCCACATCCTGTTTTCCTTTGGACGATAACTTGTCTGGTACTATATTCAGCCAATCTGGTAGATTAACAGTCTTATCCTTGTGACATGTGCTCATCTGCTCTAGCATCTAGATTGCTGCTGTAAGCTCTTCTTGGACTGGAGATGGGAGTTGACTTGTTAGTTTTACTCCAGTTGGGGTGTATTTGATGCTGGCTTGTATCTTTGAAAGTACATCTGCTCCCAACAGATTATAGGGACAAGATGAGGAAGTGAGAAATTGTATTGGTACTTCAATTGTCTCTTCACCTACTAAAAGTGTAACTGGTTTACTTTCTGTTAGTTTTACTTCTTTTCCTGCTAGGCCTGTAGCAGGTAAATAAATTTCTGTTAATAGTTGTTGAGGTACCTCCTGTTTTCTTAATACAGTGTGGCTTGCTCCAGTATCAATTAGACACTCACGTTCTTGACCATTGGGTAATATGATATTCATTAGGCCTTTAGTTAAGTCATCTTTCAGAGTTTGGTTATATGTGAGCCGGAGGTACGTTGGAGTGCCAATTTCCTATGCCAGTTGTTGGTCTGTAGCTTGTTGATTTCTTCTTTCCAGCCATTTCTTATGTTTAATGCAATCTCTTTTCATGTGGCCTCTTTGTTTGCAAAAGAAACAAACTCCTTGTTTTTTCATTTCTGGCAGAGTCATATTTCCTTTTTCCTTTATTTATTGCTCAGGTGCACCTCTTGTGTCTGTACGAACCTTCCAGTCTTGATTTTCTTGGACCACATGAACGGTTTGGGACTTGTCTTTGACTTTCCTCTGCTTCTCCTTTTCCCGGTCTTCTATACCTTCTAGGACTTGGAGCATGGATTGCATTTCCATTGTTACTACTTCTGGTCTTATAAGGAACAATTGTTGACAATATGTTTCAGAAAGGCCATTGAGGAATCTGGTCTTAAACAGTCTGCGATGTTGGGCATTATTGTGAGTGAAGCCTTAAACTTTGTGTGCTTAAGTAGCTCTGTCACAATCTGGCAAAGCCAGTGCTGGTGCTGAAGTTGCTTTAGCTTAAAATTGGTTAAACATTTGGTTTTGCTCAGTGGAGAGTGTAAATGTCTTACTATCACCCAGAAATGCTAATGCAAAAACACAGATAATAGCTCATAAAGTCTTAAATCTTTTTCATTTCCGTACAAACATTGAATTCCCATCAATGCATTACCATACCCACGATACAAAGAAGGACTTGCAGTATACTACTATTATAGCACAGTAAATAATGGCAGTGAATGCGTTTACAACACTGATTGACTCAAAATTCTTATGAGGATAAAAATAAAAACCTTTTGCTTTCTGCACATACAGAAAAACCATCTGGTTCATGCATTTGCTATGCGAATAGCACATAAACTCTAATATCTCTTTCCAAAACAAGGTAATCATTACTCAGCAGAGTGTCACGGGCACTAGGAGTCTTTACCCAGGGATCACCAGGTGGTAGGCTTACCAGAGCAATATAGGTGGTAATAGGGTACTCTGGTAGCAGGGTGATCACGGAACAGTAAATAGCAGATGATGAGATGCTCAGGAAAGTCTATGACTAGCAACACTGGTAATATGGAGGTAGTAGTACACGAGGAACTGTATGGACAAGGACACGTGAGGGTAGTCAGTGGTCTGCGATAGCAAGTTGTACCACTGCTATAGTGAGGAGGAATGTCCAACAGAAACGAGGAGGTGATGAGAGTCAGCGGTCTGCGGATAGCAAGTTGTACCGCTGTCTGAGTGAAGGAATGGAATCCAAGTGGAGGTATCCGGGGAGTCAGTGGTCTGCGATAGCAAGTTGTACCACTGCTATGTGAGAGGATACTGGAACAGGTGATACTGGAAACAGGGATCAGTGGTCTGCTACTAGCAAGTTGTACCACAGAATATATAAGTGAGGAGGTGCACGGGGAGAGACTGCAACACAGGGTAAACACGGCACCTTAACACGATCCACAGTAATATGCACAATATAGATATATATATGAATGACTGAACAGCACTGCAAATATGGAAAGTCTCTTGAAGTAATCCGGAACAAGATAGTATAGTCAATGATGGCAACAGACTCAGCGGAGAGCAAACTCCAGAGGAGAACCAACACAGTCCAGCAAGATATGCAATACACCAGCACAGTCAATGAGAAGTATGCATACCGTGGTTCAGAAGCAGGCAGTCAGACAGAAGTGCAGCGATACCTGAGCGGCAGGAGGCCGGCAGGATGAGAAGTCCCTGGATGGATGAAGCAGAGGTCTAGTAGGTGCAGCGCACAGGTAAGTAAACCAACAGGGACCCGAATCCACAGGAATCGGTAGAACGCGGAACTGGAATCTTGGAGGACCCAGGAGAATGGTGATGATCTAGCAGCAGGATAGCGGATGAGACACGAATCCACTGCTGACAGGTGGGTAGAGACCAGCGGAACACAGGGAAGGCGTGGAGAGCGGATCAGCAGTAGATGGACGATTAGCGCTGGCAGCAGCAGCAGGGCTCTGCGGACACACGGAGGTAACCAGTAGCAACCAGCAGGTGCAGATAGCGATGGAACACGGGTGAGCAGAGTAGACCAGGAACTGTTGATCACGGAGAGGAGCGGATGGCAATAATAGCAGCAGTCTCGGGGAAACACGGGAGAGATGAGATGAAGACTGTAGTGCCCAGAGGCAGCGGATAGGAATCAGCGAACAGTCACGATGTTGAAACACAGACGAGTTGTACGCTGGAGACTGTAGTGCACAGAGGCAGCGGATAGGAATCAGCTCACAGTCACGATGTTGAAACACAGACGAGTTGTACGCTGGAGACTGTAGTGCACAGAGGCAGCGGATAGGAATCAGCTAACAGTCACGATGAGGAAACACAGACGAGTTGCAAGCTGGAGACTGTAGTGCACGGAGGCAGCGGATAGGAATCAGCTGACAGTCTTGATGATGAACAGGTGAGTAGATGTGGAGAGTGGCTGAAGTGCACGGAGGCAGCGGATAGGAATCAGCAAACAGTCACAATGATATGAGATAGAGTTGAAGTGGTTTAGAAGACTGTAGTGCACGGAGGCAGCGGATAGGAATCAGCTAACAGTCACGATGATACAGTTGATGGTAGAAGTGGTATGGGAACCACAGGAGTAGAAGTGGTTTGGAAACCACAGAGGTAGAAGTGGTTTGGAAACCACAGGAATCAGCAGCGCTGAATACACGAGGAAACACAGGAACACCTTCAGAGACTCATGGGGAATGAGACTCCAAGATCAGGCAACGTGGTGTTGACCACAGGTGCTTAATATAGGGAGTGTTGCCTGATCTGCCAATTAAGTTAAAGGGACATACACTGAAGGATAGGAAAGGGCTGCGCATGCGCAGACCCTCAGGATGGAGGACGACCACGGTTCCTAAATGTCCGGGAAGAGGCACTCACGGTCCGGTGAGTGACACAGAGTCTACGGTTTTTAAATTCTTGATTAGTTTTTACTTATGTTTGTTGTAGCTGTGGATCAAAACATTGCAAACTTCTATTCATTGGAAGTTGGATAAATTCAATCTGGATTGAAAGGGTGCTTTGTAGCTGGAGAGCTTCTGTGAAGAAAAAAACTTTTGCATAGAGATTAACATTTATTCACTAGGAATTACAGTAACTGTTATTAATTCACATTGAACAGCTGCTAATACGACACTTGTTTAAAAGTTTCTCTTTGTAGCTTAACTGTGACGCTATGCGTTCCATACAATGAAAAACTGATTTCCTCAAAGGGGCAGTCCCTAATCTCACAAACAGGGAATGTCAAAGTGACGAGACCTGGGCGAGTGTTCAAAGCCACTCCTTTCTCATCATCTCTTTGTAAACCAAATATTCACACATATTTCCAGATTCTGTGATTTCCATGTTTAAAGTACAAATATATATTCACAATTCTCGCTCACAGACGACATTTTATCTCGTAAAATTTCTTTATGGGCATAACAAACCCTCCTTATTTCTGAGAACATTCATCAGCGCCATTTTCACACAGATAAAAACAGCTTGTAATATATATCTTCATGTAAAGGCTCACTCCCACAATTCTCAACTTCATTAAAGAGAAAGCTATTTTTCTCAAATTTCAGAAACAAAATTATTTTGTTCAAATACAGAAACGGCTTGTTGGACCCCAGCCAACTTGTCCGTCCACTGAATCGTGTAATGACAGACCAAAACATTTCAACACTTGTTATGCATCTCTTTAAAAGCTTAGAATTAAGCAGGCAGGCATTATATTATTTACAAAAATGTACAACTTCTTTAACCTTGAAACATGTCTCTTATAAAACAAAAAAAAAAAAAAAAAAACAGACAAGACAGACAAACACAGATCTCCCTCACACGAAGTAAGACGGAGACAAAACTCACATACAGAGAAAGAAAAATCAGCTGAAACCTTCCAGCCTACTGCTGTGGAACTACAAGTCCCAGCATTAGACTAAATACAAGTTAGCCTCAACATGTTATTATCACTCAGCACTCCGGACATATTTTATCAGCATTACATACATTGTCAGATAACAAAAAACAGAGTGCTTCTTATCTCAACACACTGAAATCTTTTACACAGAATAAGGGAGGGGCACATCTCACTCATTCAGCTGCGCAGGATCAAACATACATTTAGCATATCCACACATTGACCTGACCTTCATAGCCAAGCCTTTTTATCCATTCTTTATTATTCAAATAAAACCCATACCATTTCTCTAAGTCTAATGTCCCTTCTGGGGGAAATCCTGCTCTCTTGAGTACTTTATGAATTCTTTTAAGAGCTTTACTACCTTCTCTCTTTTTCATTATATCCATAGATTTGCCTATAGTAGGCATCTTACTGTTCTGTGCCCCCATTTACTGGGTTACTGGTCACAGTACTGTCAGTATCTGGGATACAATGTCTTATAAGTGGAATAAGGCAATACAATTTTCCCCTTTGTACAGACTATAAGTATCTTTAATCCTTTACCTCCTAGTCTGCCCTAGGAACACCAGATGTGAGTTTTATCGGCTGTAGATTAAAAGGCTGGCACTTATGGCTGATCCGATTCTTCCCCTCAAGTCAGTGTATGGACATATAGGTTTATAATCTGGTAACATATGATTTTGTGGCCAATATGTAGTATTTCTTCATTCAAATGCACCCTAATGTAAAATATAGTTCTTTTTCATTACTTACAAAACCGTAATATGCATTTGTAGTTGTAACACACTCTAGTCTAGGTCCCTTGCAACCTGAATATTTTCTCAGAACAATGCAGCAGGTACAATTCTTACATACACCTCTCTTATTATCTTCTAACTAAAATTGTCTACATCCATCATAATCTACAGTATCCATACATTTATCATTTCATTATCCTTTCCTCTGACTGTACATTGGGTTCATAGAATACCCTCTAATCACCTCAACTGACTTTCCTTAGACATACAAAGAAATTCTGAACTGAGTAAGAAGGTAGAAATCTACACTTTTCTTACTCACCGGATTTAGTTCAGCAGTTCTCTGGACATCAATGGAGTGTGGCGTCAGGTGTGGAGATATTGGAGCATCCCAGACGTAGCTCCCAGAAATGTTGGGGTATCGGGGTTCACCGATACTTCTATCAAGCACCTTCAATGTCAGTCAGATCTTTCTTTGTTTTCAGTCGACTGGTGAACAGAAAATACTCAACACCTGTATGATATAATGCTGAGCAGCTTTATTCTGTTCCAATTTGAGACCACTTCAGCGCTTATTTTTATACATGTAAGTCTAGGGGTATAGATTCTGAACAACCAATTATAAGACAGTAAAATAATGAGAGAAAATCAATTAACAATATATATTTCAGTTTTACATCAAAGATCAAACAACTCTTTCTTCTTTGTGTGTTATCTCTTTCCAGGCTTTTCGCCAATATCCTTGTGCTGTCCCCATCTTTGAGTCCTTGGGTTTTATCTTATCAAGAACGTTGCTACATGTTCTTGGAATGTTTTCGTTGATGGGAACATGGCGCTGCGTGGCCAACCTTGAATAATTTGTCTTTTTAAACTGAAAATAATATCTGCTTAATTTCTCTTAAAGTCATAGCATAACATATTAGCATCTAAAGCTTAGCACATGATAGATATTAAATCAATAATCATACAATTCCACTCTAACAGACCCGAAAGTGATCTTGGGGAGCCGAGGATCCAGAGCGGCACGCCAGAGTGGTGTGGGGGATACCAAGCCTGTGGTGCCGATAGACCCGGCGACCGTCAGTCTGCCTGAATCAGAGGACAGTGAGCAGGAGGAGACGGACGCCGAGGCCAGGATCAGAGAATTAGAAGCAGAGGTGGAAGGATTGGAGAGGATGATCGCAAAAAAGAAAAAGAAAAGAAACCGGGCGTTTAGCCGGGACCGTGTGATCATCTCGGCTGAGATAGACGATCTGTTGGAGGCTGTAAAGGAGAAGGAAAATCTATTGGTAGAATTGAGAGCCGCCATGGACAAAGCAAACCTGAAAGACTCGGCGGCATTGCCTCCGAATGAGGTAGCCGCGGCCCAGGAAGACAGTGAGGACGGTGGCTTGTACGAGACTATCCGTGTTATGGAGGGAGAGCAAAAGTCTGTGAAGGGCCCGGGGAAAGCGGAAGGCGGACCCGAGGGTAGTGCGGCACTGTTCCCTGAGGAAGGGAGCATGATGCACTCCCGGCAGCCTGTAGTCCTGTCTGGAGAAACCGGAAGTGAGTACCCGGACGCCCGGAGACCGGTGAGTTCAACCGTAGCTCTAATCCCAAATGCTGTCAATGATAATTCGGAAGTTACAACACGTAATAATATTGTTTCAAGTGTGGATGCAAAAGCTGGCTCAAAGATCGGGGCAGAGGCTCGTTGCGAAGTGGCGGCGGTTTCCTCTGCAGCGCAGCCGAGCGACAGCCAAAGCTCAGTGATCGGAGCCAGTGCGTCTACTTCCGATCGCACTGTGGTAGCGGTAGAAAATGTTCTAAGTGATTTAATGCACAAAGATAATGCTGTCAATGATAATTCAGAAATTACAACACGTAATGCTATTGTTTCAAGTGTGGATGCAAAAGCTGGCTCAAAGATCGGGGCAGAGGCTCGTTGCGAAGTGGCGGCGCGTTCCTCTGCAGCGCAGCCGAGCGACAGCCAAAGCTCAGTGATCGGAGCCAGTGCGTCTACTTCTGATCACACTGTGGTAGCGGTAGGAAAAGCCCTAAGTAATTTAATGCACAAAGATAATGCTGTCAAAATATCTGATGCAAATGTTGAGAATAAGGTGTCAGTGAACGGTGTGTTTGTGATGAGCACTGATGTTGGTACCTATGACGCAGCGGCAGCGCTACCCCCCGCTATGCAGCCGGATTGTCGGCAAAATCCGACAGCCCAAGGTGGCGTACCCAAGGCTGGGAAAGTAAATGTGGTGGGGGATAAGAATGTTATAAAAGGTAACAATGTGGCAAAACCTAGGAATGAGCCCGTGCATGATCGAGACTCAGAGGTCCCGACAAGCACCTCTGGGAAAACAGGGGAGGGTCCCAGCGCAGTCCAAGAGAGAGTCATTGAGACAATTTTTGGCCCATTATTTGTGTCAGACAGGGCAAAGAGGGCGGCAGAATT
>NW_027448018.1:0-17556 GCF_038048845.1 Mixophyes fleayi | reverse complement strand
TGGCAGAGGAAGCTGCATTTGAGCCATTGAGTAGAGTCAACGCATCACTACTAAGACTCCGCTATCTGTCGCTCCCTCTTGGCCAATAATAGTGCAGTTCCTCAAATATAAAGATACAAGACTCGTCCTTTGGTTAGCAAAGAGTAAATATCAAATCCAATATGAAAACATTTCCATCTATTCAGACTTCTCTGATATCGGAAGGCCAGAAGAAGATTTGCTCAAGTGAGACGGCGGCTCCTTGACTATTTTTTATTATTATTATTATTATTAATTTTTATTTATAAGGCGCCACAAGGCGTCCGCAGCGCCGTACAGGGACAAACAAATTACAATACAATGGGAGACAGCACAGTAACTCAGTAAGCTCAATGCACAACTAGAGAGGGCGGGGAAGGGGGAGGGAGGATCCGCAAACAACGGGGCCCAAAAAGGAGGGCGCGGAAGACAGGGAGACCCCCAGGGGGGGGGAGGGAGCGAGAGTGGACGTGGGGTGGAGGACCCTCGAGGAGGAGGGCTAAGTAGCTGGAGAGCAGAGTTAGAAGTGGTGGAAACAGGAGGAGAGACTATTCAACTGTATTTCCCGATAAACCATGCCTCGCGGCATAGACCGTCTTGTCTTCTTCTCATCTCCCGAGGAGGCCAATGGGTGGTTAGATCAAGGAGACCATAGAAGATCCAAGTGATATCTTCTTAACCTAGAGGCTATTATACAGTGTGGGCCATATAACCTCCAACTGGATAGAGTCGGAATTGTGAAGCTAATTTTACTTTATGTGATTGAACTTGTAAATATATCCAGAAATACTTAAGGGTTTTTGTAGTTGATTTTGGATATAGTGTAACCTACCTTACTCTATGTGGTCTATCCACTAGTACAAATATGGAGGAAAGAGAGGTCACTTTGCAAAACTGTCCACCGGGGAAAGTGCCCCGAAGGAATGAACTACAACACGGACGTATGCTGATCAGAGGAATCATCTCCATATGTATAATTTTATGCCACAGGTGGGCTTCTCCCACCCCTCCTCTGTGCAACACTGTCCTCCCCCACTTCAGAGGTCGGCTCTGCTCTGGAGCTGAGCTTTGTATGTTAGAAACAATTTCAACCTTTGGGGCCGCTTCACGGTGGCTTTACGTTAGTACATTGAACCCTATGGTTTTAATTGAAAGAGAGCCAATCTTCAAGTTAGGGAGAAGATGAAGGTTTGGTCAAACTGTTAATAAGGCCTTGTGTTTGCTTTCCCTAAATGGCTACCCCTTTTTCTCTGTTTCTTACCTTGTCTCCAAATCCTCATGCACACACGTCAGGGGGAAATTAATTAAATGCAAACTATGACCACAGCCTCACGTGATGTACACTTGCTGGTCTTACGATAAGAAAAATATTCCTGATTTTTGCTCGCTCCTCAGCTTGTAGTTCAGGTTTTTATAACATATATTTAAGGTACAGGCCTATACATAGTACTGATAACATAGTCTAATACCACCTTTGCCAAAATTCTCCTGTTATCCAGGCAGCGTCCCAAATTATTATCCAAACAGCTTCATGTGTCCACGAGACGTCCCCAAGCACAAGGAGAGCACTTTCTCAGCCGCAGGAGACATTGATCGCCATGACAGCGCAGTAGAAGAGAACGTGTTGCAGGTGAGGAATATAACGTGTATATATGAAAGCAGCGGGTTATGGTGACATCACGCAAGTGACCTCATCAGTGTTTGGTTCCAGGTGAGATCCTTCTACAACAAGACTCTTAATGAAGCTGAGCGGCAGAGACTGTGTGAGAACCTGGCCCTGCATCTGAAGGATGCGCAGATCTTTATCCAAGAGAGGGCGGTAAGTGACCCTGCTGGATGGACCCCGAATTAACTCCACCCTGCACCGTGACGGATATTTACTACATCTAGTTCACATGTAAAAGATGCCATTAGCCTTGCTGAAACCCATACTGACCCGAGAGATTCTTAGGGGCTAAATGTATCAAGCTGCGAGTTTCCGTCGGGTTTAAAAAGTGGAGATGTTGCCTAAAACAACCAATCAGATTCTAGCTGTCATTTTGTTGAATGCACTAAATAAATGACAGCTAGAATCTGATTGGTTGCTATAGGCAACACCTCCACTTTTTAAACCCGATGGAAACGTGGAGCTTGATACATTTACCCCTTATTGTTTTACCCTGTATAGTCTACTGTTTGTACCATGTACGGCGCTGCGGATACCTTGTGGCGCCTAACAAATAAATGATAATAATAATAATAATAATAATAATAATAGGGTAATTCTTCTGAGTTTACGATGGTGACGTTTTTGGAACCCTAATCACACAATTCATATCCCCAACGGCTGGAATTTCCCCTAGAGGGTTCTCCCCCTCTCTCCCCTTTGCAGTTTGTGGCAGTGAAGTTTTTGGCTGCTCTCATCAATGCGAACCCCAACATTAAGGGGGTACCCATAGGTGATACAGCCCATAGATGCTTCTTATTTTGCAGATAATCTCTCTATGGTCCCTTCCAGTCTTATATACTGTATACATCTGCGGAGATATTAGGGTCCAATGAAACAGCTTGTATATCTGAATCCATCTCTTCCTATAGGCTATGTTGTGAGCATTAAAATGATCTGATTGGCTAACAAGCAGGGTACGGGGTGTACTAATACACAGTTTAAGAAACACTATACAGTGAAGTTCTCAGACCTTCGTAAAATGTACCTAAACAGTATAAAAGAGCAATAGTCTCATTTTAGGTTCTGTGCAGCCAGTGATCAGATATCACCAGAGGTAAATTCACCTGTGTGACATTAAAGGTGGATTTCTGTCTATTTCTCTGATGTTGGATTGCAGACACACACATAGACATAGACACACACATATAGACATAGACCATACTTGCCTACTTTTGGAAAGGGGGGCGTGGTTTTGCGGGGCGCAGCGAATCGCAGCATTTTGGCCCCACCCCTGAGACAAAATGACATTTTTGTAGTGGGGGTGGGGCAAAAATGACGTGATTCACAGCGAATCGCGTAATTTTGAGGAGCAAATTGGCGTATGCGGGATACTTGCCTGCTCTCCCGGGAGTCCGGGAGACCCACACAGACACACACACACACACACATAGATACACAGACATAGACACACACACACAGACAACACACACACACACACACATATAGACACACACACATACATACAGACACACACAGACACACACACAAACACACAGACACACACACATATATACAGACACACACACACACACACACACACACACACACACATATAGACACACACACATATACATACAGACACACACACACACACACACATACGTACAGACACACACACATAGATACACACATACAGACACACACATACGTACAGACACACACACACATAGATACACACACACATACAGACACACACACACACATAAATACACAGACACACACAGACACACATAGATACACAGACACATAGATACACAGACACACACAGACACACACACACATATATACAGACACACACACACACACACACAGACACACACACATACATACAGACACACACATATATACAGACACAAACACACACACACACACACACACACACATATAGACACACACATATACATACAGACACACACACACACACACACACACACACACACATACGTACAGACACACACACACACATAGATACACACACACACACATAAATACACAGACACACATAGATACACAGACACACACACACACACAGACACACACACACACATATATACACACACACATATATACACACACATAGATACACACACACATACAGACACTCATAGATACACACACACACACATACACACAGACACACACACACATACACACACACAATATTACATTGCATCATAAATCAAAGTCTACTATTTTCTTATTTTCAATTCTCAGGTGAAAAACTTCCGAGATGTAGACCCAGATTACGGGAACCGCATCCAGACTCTACTGGACAAGCACAACGCCTCTTCTGGACAGAAGGTAGTAGCTTTTAAACGACAATATAACAACTTTTCATCAAGTAATATTTTATGTATTTTTAGAATTATTATCCACGGGGAAATAGAGTGGGATTTAAGTTTTTATATTTATGGAAAAGTATTCTTGTAACTATTTATTTAGAATTCTTTACCTTAACGTTTTTAAACAATATCAATCAAGTGGGAAAAAATGGAACTGACTTAATCCAGTGAATTAATAAACTGCGCTATCAGGAATAGTGGTTTAGTCCAGAGATCGGCTGTGAGGTGCCTGGATGCTGAGGAGTCAGTATTATTCCTGGGATAGTAAGTTATGCAGTGATCACCCAGATATCTAAGGATGATATCCAGCTATTGTGGCCTTAGGCAGCATGTGATTTCTATTTGCGGACTGTCAGCTCCCTGTATGTACTATGTATTGGAAATATGGGAAACTTTCTGCTTCCAAAGCGCATATCCCAATAAGAATTGTTGCTTAGAGGCGTCCCCAATCATTCCTCCCCCTCCATTCCTTTATGACCCATCACTTGAATAACAATCCTCCAGCAGCTTCACTGTCAGTAAAGCTCACATCACTCTTGGGGCTAGATTTACTAAGCTGCGGGTTTGAAAAAGTGGAGATGTTGCCTATAGCAACCAATCAGGTTCCAGCTGTCATTTTGTAGAAGGTACTAAATAAATGAAAGCTAGAATCTGATTGGTTGCTATAGGCAACATACCTACTTTTTCAAACCCGCAGCTTAGTAAATCTAGCCCCAGATGTCTGCACCCCGGTAATCTGAAGTTTAGCACTAATGACCTGGCAGCTTGGGGAAGTGAGGACAAAACATCACTTGTCAATCAAGTGTGATATTACAGACCTCCCCTGATTATCACATTCACATATACAACTTATCAAGAAAAGTGATTACTGCTAGATGTATTACTATAGTCTGACTTTAGTAACTCAAGAAAATTTGTCTAAACTACTTTGAGGTATTGCAGTGCCTCACACCTCAAGCTGCAACCTTTCACCTGACAACTAATAATTTTAAAACGTTAAATATATCCCTTTGGCGCCTTAACCAAAAGCAACATAGTTAAAGGAAGCATTAAAATGTCTTTTTTTTAATGGTCATTTTTTAATTTATTTTTCACTCTCATTTAGGAACCGCTGCACAATTACACTCGGTGCCCATGCCCGTGTCCTGAAACAAAGTAAGGGGCCGTAAAGACGGTAACAAGATGTCAGGAAGAAAATAAGAATCGCAACTCCTGGCGCACTTAACCCTTTCTATGCTGGAGGATCTAATTTAACGCTATCGATTTTGTACCTGCCAATATTGAACGCTTAATTGCTGAGACAGGCAACCTGTGGCTCTTCAGATGCTGGGGAACTACAAGTCCCAGTATGTCCTACTAGCCACAGCAATTGGAAGGCTACACATTGCCTGAGCCTGTTGTATTTTTTTTATACATGAAGCAATAATTTGTATTGTCTAAAATAGAATTTAACATGTTTCAATGTATTCCATTATAATAAATATATATATATATATATATATATACATACCGTTCTTATGCTTATTGTCTTAATATAATGCTTCTTACAGACAAAACCAAGTACCGTAAGTGCTATTTTTTTATAAATATGTAAAGCAACAGTGACACCTACAGGCTGAAATATAGTAGTACAGTCCTTCAAATAGAATTTCTAAAAAAAAATGATTGAAGGTCTTGAATTTTCCCTAAATGGTTTGATGGACACATTTATCACCAATGCAAAAGCGCTGAGTGTCTTTAGTGTGAATACAATAACTGTGTAGACTTTGAACAAGCTCACCACTTGTGATTATTTTCCATATATTTTTTATACAGTGCAGTAACTGGATTGGTAATGCTAATCTATTGTTGTATGAAGTATATGCTTCTTTATAGCCAATGTTTCATTCTAGCTGTACTACAATGAAAGGACAATTTGTTTACCAATACCAGATTATATAAAATGCACTGCCACTTATGCCCACCAAGTGGCGATACAGAGCTCTTCCTTCCAAACCGTATTGTCATTGTATAGTGTTCTCTATACGGTACTGTAGAGCAAGACTCTTATATGTTTAAATTATACGTATGCTTTGCAGATAGTGTGTAATAATTTGACATGGGAATGCCAAGAAATTTGTTTGCCCCGTCATGATTTCCATTCTACTATAACTTTTATACTAGGTATCTGCCAATCACAATGTTAACTCAATTTCTACTTGTATTTAATTTCCAAACAATAAATTTAAATTAACTAACATATATAAAATAATCAGCATCTCTAGTTGTTCGCATTGATACAAGTCCATCACGTTTGCCCTGTGAGAACAAGATTCAGTTCTGATTTCAGAATAGTCATGTTTTTCCCTAAATCAACATTATATCTGTTTGAATATCTTGATGTCCTAAAAATGTCAACTAGTCTCTTAAATGTGCTCACTGGAGCTCATTTCTAGCATTTTCCACATTTTATTGCCTTTACCGTAAAGAATCCTTTCCATACTACTTTCTCTCTAAGCTTCGGAAATACTTGGGTATATCTGCTTGTGGCATAGACACATTTTCAAAATTATTTTGTATTACTCCTCAAATGTCTTATGATGTATTTATGCTTTTATGACTAGTCTTATTAATGAACCTTTTCCACTTTTACATCATTCCAAACTGTCCTTATTTGGACTGAAAGCCCTGTCCTTCCTTTCTTATTGTCCCTCCTTTCTTATTGTCCCTTCAGGAATCAAGTTATTTAAGATAGCCCTACCCATATGTCTTCCACCTCTTCTCTGGTCACTATGTGGAAATGAAACAGAATTAACAAACCAAATGTCAGGTTTAATAAATTTGCTGCATCGTTATTTTTGCAGCATGATTCTGGTTTCATAAGACTGGTCAGGTGGCGCAACCTGCTGGACAATGGTGGTAGCACACCAAATTACTATTGTGATTTTTTTCTTTTCATATATATGTGGAATAAATTGACCATACTTGCCTTGGAGGGGATTGAATTGCAAGGGAGGAGGGGACCAGGGCGCAGCTAATTGCATCATTTTGCCCAAAGCTGGTGCAAATCATACTGCTGTAAAACTCATATCTGTCTTCAGGTCTGCATTGGTTCACAATTCTGCGTTCTGCACTCTGACTTTGTTAGAACGCCACTTCCCTTCCGGTCACGCCTCTAAAGGCGCAAGTGTGGATGCGTGACATTCTTCATAGGTGTCAATGAGTTATTGTGACAATGCGCAGAGAGAAATTTACGCAATTTGCGTTACACAAACAGACATACGTTCAGCCCTTCTTCAGGCCCTACGTCTGTAAACATGACATCACCCAGAGTTTACCGCTGGCATAGGAAGAATAAACATTGGTGCTGTGGAACACGCCAGAAAAGGTTGGTCTATCCACTCGTAAAAGTCTGTTGCTAGGCTAAGTGGACCCTAGCAACCAATTCAGCTGGATTCCGTATCTTATGTCTTAATAACAAATCCAGCGACTATCCAATGAGAAAATGCTCTACGGATGGTGGAGAAATCATCACAGACAAAGGTTGTTTTGAGCAGAGATGACCTTTAACATCTTACAGACCGTATCATACATACTACAATCGGCGCCATATTTAATTGGCTTTGCGTAAAAATATTCTCTTAAACAATATTCACATTTTTACATACAATCATTTACAGTTTGTGTGTATTTATATATTGCAGGAAATGCATTATAAGAATTCCATTTTTTTCAATTAAGATAAGTGAACACACAGGATTTTGTTCTCCCCTCAATGGGTATAATGAAGGGATAACATTCCTCTCACAATCCCTGATTCAGGGGGGTCCGCGATGGCTGTAAGACCTTTGCTTCTGATCTCATCATACTTCATTTCACCAAAAATCTAGTGTTGGGTGGAATTGGCTTATAAAGAAAATCTGTCACCTACACAGGGTGGAGGCAGTTATTGTGCTGGATGCACGAAAATAGAGGCTGGAAACTTGTGACATTACTGAGGCAGATAATGACCAAAATTCATGGGAAACTCATTTCTAGTGCGCTCTCAGTGATGTCACTGGTTCCTAGTGTAGGGATAGGCTGCGCTCTCAGTGATGTCACTGGTTCCTAGTGCAGGGATAGGCTGCGCTCTCAGTGATGTCACTGGTTCCTAGTGCAGGGATAGGCTGCGCTCTCAGTGAGGTCACTGGTTCCTAGTGCAGGGATAGGCTGCGTTCTCAGTGAGGTCACTAGTTCCTAGTGCAGGGGTAGGCTGCGCTCTCAGTGATGTCACTGGTTCCTAGTGCAGGGATTGGTTCAGTACACATAATAGCTGCCTTCACTCTGCGTAGACCACAGGCGCACTATAGGTTTTTTCCAGCTTTTGCAGACACATCCTCTTACCTCCCAACATCCCAGCAGTAGGGACAAAGGTGCGACTAGCACGACAGTCCCCTCAAATCGGGACTGTTCTGCCTAAACCATGACAGGTGGGAGGTATGAACAAGCACACTGGTAAGTAGAATACAAGAGTATATATATATATATATATATATATATATATATATATATATATATAAAACATGTAACCAAACAATGGTTATGCTCTTTATACAGGTCTATACATAAACCCCAATTTGGGAGAACAGAGGGAGAGCGGTGGCATTAGACCAAGAAGCTGAAGATTGTGTAACAAGCAGGACAAGATCTTTGTACATCCAATAGCAACAAAATATTAAAAAAAATGGAATCTTGAACCAACTCTTCATAGACGTCGTCCTATTTATTAGTGGAAAGAAAGACACATTTCAGGTGGTCTTCTCCTCCTTCGCCCGACGAGGGTGAATAAAACCTCTGAAATGATGACTTTCTTTGCAGAAACAAATAATTTGATGCTAGTGTGGATCTGGTTTTGCTGTCAGACCTTTATGTTCATGTATGTACACAAGGGATATAAACACGGGGGCTATGGGCGGCAGGAGAACTAGTTGGGGATGATGGATCCGAAGATTAAGGATTGAAGAACAGGAAGTCTAAAATACTAGAGCAAGGATGTAAAATATGTTAATCAGGAAGACAAGGCATATCCGATTTTGGAGTTTAGGGGTGGAGCTTAAGAGGAAAGTGGGTGGAGTTTAGCCATATTTGGCCGTTTGTGGGCGGAGTGTTTCGATTTTCGAAATGTTGGGATTTATGGCTAAGGATTAGTTTAATATTAGTGCTTACAATCTTCAGTCGGGCAGAGGGAGTGTACCAGCAGCCTGGTGTTAAGTCACGTTTGCTTTGCAATATGCCATGAGCGTTATATGGAAATAATATAACGCTGGCGTTGCTCTAGTATGGGTCAGGATAGTGTTACTGTGGCTGTGATACAAGGCATTGATGGGCCCTATAGACTTGGAGGGCCAGGCAATAACAGTCTAACATTTCGAGGGCCCAGCTCTGTTATTCTGAGGGCCGCTGGCACATGCGCAGTGAAGCCACGCTTGGCACAGAAGAGCAGAGAGGGGCATCGGGAGGGTGGACCAACATTGGCAATACCCGCAGCTGCCACACAACCTGAAGTGGCATTAGATCCACCACCGCTGCCAGATCTGTACATTGCTGGTTCTTCTTACTTTGCACCTTGTCATATCTACTGCATGTTGTACACCTTTAAATACAATGAATGGAGAACAAAGAAAGGATAATACTGATTAATATCACTTCATGCTTCAGAATTCCGCGCGGAGTTCCAAATTCTGTACGAGAGGATGCCTGTCCTTCGGTCAGTGAAGTTGAAAACTGATTCATGGAATCTACATCTGTGTGACGTTGTGACGAGTTGTCCTCTCCCCCCCCCCCCCCCCCGGACCGCCTACTGTGCGGAAAACAGGTCAGCGCCACCCATAGGCATTCTTTCCGAACTTGTACACCAGGCGCCTGTCCACACGCTCCAGGATCCCCGTCTTGTAGTAGTGCCTGTGAATACATTATGGATATGTCAGTGATGAGAGGCTCAATGTCACTTTGTCTCCTTCCTTGGGCAAAATGGTTCCCCACATTGACTCTATATCTAAGTCATGTTATATACATCTAAAAAACATTTCCAGAATTCGCACATATCTCACACAAGACACTGCAAAAACCTTAATTAATGCACTCATCATCTCCCGCATCGACTATTGTAATTCCCTCGTTACTGGTCTTCCCCAAAACAGACTCAAACCCCTACAATCTATTTTGCACGCAGCGGCTAGATTGATTTTCCTTGCAAATCGTTATCTCTGCTAAATCACTCTGTCAGTCTCTACACTGGTTGCCTGTTTTCTATAGAATCCAATATAAAATACTCTTAGTAACCTACAAGGCCATCAACTAAGCTGCACCAACATACATCTCCTCTCTTGTCTCAAAATATCTCTCAACTCGGCAACTCCGTTCTACACAAGATCTGCGTCTCTCATCCACCCTCATTACATCCTCCCATTCCCGGTTACAGGACGTTTTTCGGGCTGCACCCACTCTATGGTATTCACTCCCTCGCACAATAAGACTCTCCTCTGGTCTACAAACTTTCAAGTGTTCTCTGGAAACCCACCTCTTCAGACAAGCTTGTAATATTCCTCAACCCCCCTGTTAACCTCACTACATTACCCTATTACCACTCGTTACACAATTTCACACAAGACAACTACCCCCTGACCAACATTGTTGTGTGACAGGATCATTTAGCTTATAAGTCACTTTTACCTTTGCAGTCTGGCTGGGCCGAAATGCAAAATGTATACTTAACCTCATGTGTCAATCTCC
This sequence comes from Mixophyes fleayi, assembly GCF_038048845.1. Classification (NCBI taxonomy): domain Eukaryota; kingdom Metazoa; phylum Chordata; class Amphibia; order Anura; family Limnodynastidae; genus Mixophyes; species Mixophyes fleayi. The sequence continues at coordinate 6,738 of NW_027448018.1, read as the reverse complement.
CATTGTCCCATAAGTTGTAAGCTTGCGAGCAGGGCCCTCTTACCTCTTTGTCTGTTTTACCCAGTTTGTTTATTAGTTTACTATTTTTGTCCCCAATTGTAAAGCACTACAGAATATGTTGGCGCTATATAAGGAGCAGCCCTGGAACATTTCTGGTACTACCAGTTCCTTACTTGTGTAAAGGACAGTACTACAAAGAAGAAATAGGACTTACATACAAGCAGACATTGTGCATGGTGAAAACTAGGCTGGATTGTATAACAAGTTAGATGTATGAACTGTTTCCTATAGAGGAGCATTTTATACATATATATTGCTATGGTTTATGTACTCTAATTGGCTACATGTTGGTCTAATGTTTGATAATTCTAAGGCTCCGATTGGCTACAGGTTGGTTCTAGGCCAGCCCACTTTAAAGAAGTTGTTTGGATATACACTGCATGGGCAAAAGTACGTGGACACTCGAACATCACAATCACATGGGAGACGGTTTCCACTAGATCTTGGAACAAGACTGCAGGGATTTTCATCCAATCAGCCACAAGAGCATCAGTGAAGTCGATCACTAATGTTGGGCGATAAGGTCTGACTCGCAGTCAACGTTCCAATGCATCCCAATGATTTTGGGGTTTAGGTCAGGGCTCTGTGCAGACCAGTCAAATTCTTAAACAACAAACTAAGGAAACCATTTTTTGGTTGACCTCTCTTTGTGCTCGGTGGCATTGTCATTCTGAAACAGGAAAAGACCTTCGCTGAAATGTGTCCATAAAGTTGGAAGCACACGATTCCCTGGGATGTCATGGCTTTTTGTAGTATTAAGAGTTCTCTTGGCGTCTGACAAATCCAGATGCGTCCGTCAGGCTGCCAGATGTTGGCGTGTGATTCATCACTCCAGAGGACATGTCTCCACAGCTCCAGAGTCCAACGGTGGTGTGCTTTACAGCAGTGAGTTGACATTTGGCATTGTGCATGATGGTTTGAAGTTTGTGTGTGGCTGCTCGTCCTTGAAAATCCAATTCCTGTAGCTCCCGAAGAACAGTTCTTATGCTGACGTTACTTTCAGAGACCATTTGGATCTTGGCAGTGAGTGATGCAACCAGGGAATGGAGGCCCCTGGGCTAAGGGGACCTCCATTCCCTGTGAGGGCCCCCCCCCCCGGTGAGCTGAGCTGCCCCCAAGGCACTAACCTCCTTCTCCTGGCATTGCAGTCCTTCCCCGGCGCGCTGTATGCTTTTTACTGAGGAGATCTTGTGAGAGTGAGACTCACGAGATCTCCTCAGTAAGGAGACTACAGTGCGCCGGGGAAGGACTGCAGTGAAAGTGCTCAGCAGCATTGATTGCGCCGGGGGCGCCCCCACCCCGACCGATCAATAATGGTGCTGAGCACTTTCAAGGGCCCCCTGGATGCCCGAGGCCCCTGGGCTGTAGCCCAGTTAGCCCTAGGGTTAATCCGGCCCTGGATGCAACCAAGGACAGATGATATGTGCTTTAGTACTTGGCGACCCCATTCTGTGAGCTTCTAAAGCCTACCGATTCACAGCTGAGTTGTAGCTCCACTTACAGTTGACCGGGGCACCTCTAGCAGAGCAGAAATTTGATGAACTGTCGTGTTGGAAAGGTGCATCCTATGACAGTGCCATTTTGAAAGTCACTGACCTCTTCAGCTCCAACCAATTCTACGGCTAAAGTTTGACTATGGCTGTTTGCTTGATTTTATGCATCTCTTAACAATGTGTGTGGCTGAATTGGCCAAACACGCTAATTAGAAGGGCAGTCCACATATGTTTTGCCATGTAGTATATCTAAGAAAAAGGAAAGGCAATAGGTACTCACACCCCAGTAAAATGCATCTAAACACACAGCTAAGTTACAATGAAGAGATGGAAATGGGTAGAGCATGTGAGCACCTATCGCATTTCCAGTTGGTGGCCAGGTCTGATTTACTCACAAGAACCAGTGCTATGTGTAGAATGTAGTGGAGGGTCCGGCTCACAAAATAAAAGGAAATGTACATTATTCAAAATTAGGGCGTTTTTAAAACTATATACATTTTCAGTAAAGCATGTGGACATAAGCAGGGGGGATTTTCAGATGGGTCATGGTAGATTACCATTTTGGAACCTTTCTATAAAAGAATCAATGACCCTATTCCCACATTTGCTAACATACTGGTAATACGGAATATCATCCATAGACTATAATAGAAGAGTGCCCCCCAGTGGACAAGCAGGTAAAATCAGTTTTACAAAACATATTTTTTTTCAAACAAAAATAGTGGACACCCACCTCAGAGCCCTACTGAGCTTCTCGTAGTTCATCCTGTCGTTACGTTTCCTCTGACCCCACATCCGTGCCAGGGCCTCGGACTTCAACACACGGAAGATTCCCTGCTCCTGGTCTTCCCAGTCCAAGATGCCGTCATTGTCCTCGGGTGATAGGAGAAGATCCCTGAGGAACTCCCACAGGTGAGAACTGTGGACACCTGGAACATAGAAGATACCTGTGGAATCTGGGGTCAGACCAACACCGCCTGGCTGTGGGAGCAATTAATCCTGTGTACTTCTGATCCAGATATAGTAAGGGCAGCTAGTTATACATTGAATGGACATTGTACAATTTGCTTATCATAAGCTTGCTGGCAACACTTGTTGCTTATACCAGTGGCGATATTGGGTATCCCGCCTGGTATCACAGCGTGCGTTGCTTCAACACAAGCCCAATACTAGAGATTGATCCAATCGAGACTAATCAGATTATTACCCGACCTGTTGGAAAACCCAATCACAATGGTGGGCCCCAAGAAAGCCGTGGGGGCCAATTGCTGAACGGTTGGATCTCCTTCAATCTGGCCACCTACCTGTATAACCAAATTGTACAATGATCCTGTGCAGACTTGTTCAGGATTGGCCGATGTGTGGCGATAGCCACCTTACCAGAACTTTGTCTACAGCTGCATCTTTGTCAATATCTCATTTGCAGCAGGTGGTTATTATAACATATATATATTTATTTATTAAGTGCACTGTTAGAAAAGGGGCAGCATGGTGGCCTAATGGTTAGCACTTCTATCTTACAGCGCTAGGTTAATGAGTTCAATTCCCAACCATGACCCTATCTGTGTGGAGTTTGTATGTTCTCCCTGTGTTTGCGTGGGTTTCCTCCCCACACTCCAAAAACATACTGGTAGGTTAATTGGCTGCTATCAAAATTGACCCTAGTCCATGTGTGTATGTTAGGGAATTTAGACTGTAAGCCCCAATGGGGCAGGGACTGATGTGAGTGAGTTTTCTGTACAGCGCTGTGGAATTAGTGGCGCTATATAAATGATGATTGAATTATCTTTATATGCTAATTCAAGTTCAGATTTGTTTCATTTTTTTGGGGTGCAGGTTTTGGGGTTTGTGTGAGTTACTACCAGCAAATATACTCATCAGGGACCAGCGCTCATAATCTTACCAGGCCGACTTCGGTTGGGAGATCTGTGTTTTTTCACTGTTTCTGGTTTCACGTATGTTTTATTATCACCTAAAAATAAACCATATAAATATACCAGGAATGGATTTCATTAAATAAATCTATTCAGTAATACAATCCCTTTTCATGCTCTAATGGATAAATTATTTTACACAATAAAAAAAAAATGCTTATTTAATACACAGCTGCATCACTTATCAGACAATGAGATATTAGCCTGGTTTAGTCCACTTCCCACTTAGAAGAACAGAAATATAACTCTCATTGGTTAAGCCCTATTTATGATCCTTCTTTATGACACCTGACCTCCCGAGAGGGGCGGTCAGGTGTCACATATGTTATTAACCCTACATAAATTGAATCTAGTACTATTTGGTCTCCTCTCAGAAAAAACTAATTTAATAAAATAATTATAAATAAAACTATTATCTTGTCCTGGACCATTTAATTGTGTCAGACCGAAGTAAATTACACATATGCACACCTCTATGCCAGAGGTGCTCAAACCCAGTCATCAAGAGCTACTGACAGGTCATGTATTCAGGATTTCTGTTTGTAGAAAGAAATTGGGATAATTTCTGAACCATGGAAATAGATGAATTCACCTGGGCCCGATTAAAGAAATCCTGAAAACATGAACTGCTGGTTGATCTTGAGGACTGAGTTTTGGCAACTCTCCCTTATATTCTAGATATTTCAGCCTTACCTTGTGGGACTAGTCCAATTATGGTAAAGTAAATTAAAAAGGCATATAAAACTAGTCTATAGGCTCAGATGCTGAGAGGAGAAAGGGAGTGGGGTCAGTCCAGGGGGTATATCTACTAAACTGCGGGGTCTGAAAAAGTGGAGATGTTGCCTATAGCAACCAATCAGATTCTAGCTGGCATTTTGTAGAATGTACTAAATAAATGACAGCTAGAATCTGATTGGTTGCTATAGGCAACATCTCCACTTTTTCAAACCCGCAGTTTAGTAAATAGACCCCCTGGCCTTTTATAAATTTCGTGCCTATGGGCCTTTATTTATGCAGCTGTTATGCAAATAAATCAAAGTGCTAGCTGTAATTCATAGAAATACATTTCCTTACCCGCATACATAAGACATTTATAATTTAATTTAAATGCATATGGTTTACAAAACATTTATAGAAAAATCTAAAATTACAGACCAGACACAAGTCATGTCTACATGTTGTTCTAAAAATCTGTGAAACCAATTGAACAAGTTGCGCCACTTACGCTCAGCACTGCGGGGTGGCGGTATTTCCTCTGTACTGCTAAGTATTTGAATGCCTGAAAAACAAAAATACAAAAAACAAAGACAGGTCATTCTGGCAGTGTATGCCCCAGGTTGTTGCCCATTCTGTAGAGAACATGAGCGAATGAGACTACGGGACCCTCCCTGTCACCACGTCTTACCGTGCGTGCGAATGTCCTGGAGGAGGCTGTAGAGATAATGACCGCACGCCCCCGCGGCCTCCGTGAAGTCCTCCTTGGTCAGACTGCAGAGCTCCTGTCCTGTCACATTGAACTGAGAGAAAGGAATACAGGTGGCGTCCAACTTGTAGTTGTCACAGCAGTACTGAAGCCACTCACAGACGTGGTGCCTGGTCCAGTGTTCTGGGGGCAGCGATATCCACAGGGAAGGGACACCTGGAATACGGAAATAACGATAACTGTGGCCTAGAACTGACTGGGCTCCACAAATATGGCCGCTATGCTAACGTTATGCTGGACAATTTAGTGGCTTTTAAACAAAATGATCCAATGTTGCAGCAAGTTCAGCCTACTCTTATAAAGCAAAATCCAATCTGATCCATCACATGACTGATCAGATTGGATTCCTTTGACATGTGTTTGAGGTCAACTCATCACATTACATTGTGACCCTGGCCAACCAGTAGGGCCCAGGAAACTATATATTTGTCCAATATAATCATCTTTTAGTGATTTAATTAGTCACAGATTCAGTTTTGTGACTGGGTAAAGCAGAAGGATCACAACAAGTTTGCCAAGATTACTCACAGCCACTGAGATGTACTCCAGTACTCCAGCAGAATTATATACACTATACACATTAAAAGGCTTAACCGCTGATATCCTGACTTCCCTTACCCTCTTACTCTTATTTAACTATGACCTTAAATAACTGACACAAGACCTGAGTGTGGCAAATTTAAATAGTTAAAAAGCAGTCAGTCCGACGTCCGCCAGGCAAAGCCCAACTGTCCCGGCATTATCCATAGGACTTCATCAACTGGGGGAAACCAATCAAACCCCGGGTTTAAATGGGGGGAAACCAATCAAACCCCGGGTTCAAGTAGGGGGCAACCAATCACACCCCGGGCGCACATAACTACCTTAGTGGGACACCGAGTCCCGGGCTTACAGAACCCGCCCATCCTCTGGTCTAGATGGAACGCAACCACAGGGCGACCCACAGGGGCGGTACCTGTACCGAGACTATAGCCAATTCACTCGAAGAGAGGCGTGCCCACTACCGTAATGTGCGCCACAACCTCTGGCCGTCGACTATACTGCGTTTTCGGGCAACTCTCCATCCAGGATCACTACCAGCCGTGCCAGCATGCCAATAACTGAGCACCAACACGAGATGTATCCAGTCCTGTATCATCATCATCATCATCATCATTTATTATTTATATAGTGCCACTGATTCCGCAGCGCTGTACAGAGAACTCATTCACTTCAGTCCCTGCCCCATTGGAGCTTACAGTCTAAATTCCCGAACATACACACACAGATCCATGCTACCAAGTACCGCCAACCAGGGAGGGTGGATGGGCAACGTCGAGACTGTTTAAGTCTCCGCCCATCCAACTTATAGACCCTGTCTACCCCTCCCCTATGACAACAGATGGACGTACTCCATAGTTAACTATTAACCCTAGAGAATTAATCCAGTTTAATGATACAGCCTCAGCTTTTAAATTCCCTTCAAGCTTATTTCAGCCCTCAGTTCTTATAATGTTATTCTTGCAGAATCCACTTTGCTGCCTCAGTAGTTTTACATGCTGATAGATTAACGGGGCTGTAGAGGTACACGTTTAAGGCATTGCAGCACAGAGGTTAGCATTGCTGCCTCACAGTAATGCAGTAATGGGTTTGTTTTCCGGCCAAGGCCTTATCTGGGTGGAGTTTATATGTTCTGATGTTTTTGTGTGGGTTCTCTTCAAAATTTCCTAGTTTACTCCCACAGTCCAAAGACATAAATGTTTCAATACCATGCAACAATGATAAGTAA